>NC_045993.1:4202274-4412274 GCF_010909765.2 Amblyraja radiata | reverse complement strand
GAAACCCTTCTTCTGATTAGTACGGGTGTCAGGGGTTATGGGGAGGAGGCAGGTGAATGGGGTTAGGAGGGAGAGATAGATCAGCCATGATTGGATGGTGGAGTAGACTTGATGGGCTGAATGGCCTAATTCTGCTCCTATCACATATGAGCTTGTGATTTCCATTTCCCAACTGGTGACTATGCTTTCATCTTCACTATTCTATCAAGTAGTCCATTCCTAGATATCTTCCAATTTGCCTTTGAGCATTCTGAACTTCATGGCATTGAAGATAATGCATGAGTATTTGTAGAGTATTGACTTTAGACTTTTAGACAAAGCGTGAAAACAGACCCTCCAGCCCACCGAGTCCACGCCGACCAGCGATCAGCCCATACACTAACACTATCCTACAGACCAGGGACTATTATGGGTTGGAAATGATTTGACATTTAATACAGAGGACCATAAATTCAATGGAAATCTTCTTAGCCTTTGATGGTGAATTCTTTGACCATTAAAGTTACTGGACCAAATAATGCAGAGACTGCAACTAATTAGCTGGAAGCATGAGGTTAGGTCTCACCCCAGCAGCTGTGGAATTTGCCTTCAGTTAGTTAAATAAACCTGGATAAAGAGTCATTGTAACTGAAAAACTATGGATTATTTAAAGACCTATCGGGCTGACTGAAGTCCTGATCGACACAAAAAGTTGGAGTAACTCCGCTGGTCAGGCAGCATCTCTGGAGAACATGGAGAGGTGACGTTTCGTCTGAAGAAGGGTCCCAACCTGAAATGTCACCTATCAATTTTCACCAGGGTTGCTGCCTGAGCATTGAGTTTGATGCCGAGCATTTTGTGTCTATCGCTGGTATAAACCAGCAACTGCATTTCATTTTTATTACATGAATGTTCTTCAGACACCTGCCATCAAAACCCACTTCTGCCACAGATTGACTATTAACCACATTCTGAAACGGAAGTGGCAAGAATGGGAGAGAGGTGAAAGTGGTCTCCCCACAAACCCCTGGGTGACACCTGACCCCCGGTTCTCTCCTTCCCCGGCCCCTCTCCCAGCTGAAGTCTCACTAAATGCTTTGACGATTAGCGGACTGGAACTGGAACTGGTGCAGATCCAGCTGTTACTGGACGGGAGCCAAGATCTTTCCGAATCCCAGTGTCTGCTTCACTCCTGACTCACTAGTAAATATATCCGCATGCCTTCTGCAGCTCCCGGTCGCTTATGGCACTTCGACTGGGAGTTACACAAGTATAAATCTCGCCAGTTTTAACATCGGTAATAAAACCAAATGGCATGGCAGTTCCACAACAACCTCAGCCCAGTGTGAACAAGGCAGCCACAATGATTACGGCAGAACTCTGCAGGAATCAAACCACAACTTTAACGACTCACTCCTCTGCGGATTGGGGTTCAATACGGCACAAGGTGAAGTCCATCAACAAAGCCAGGTATTGAACGCAACTTCAAACAAATAAACCCACTTGACATGTACTCAATAACGCACAGGTCGAAGAACAAAGATCAAAGTCTGCCCAATCTAGTTTAGTTTTAATAATAATAATAATGGATGGGATTTATATAGCGCCTTTCTAATACTCAAGGCGCTTTACATCGCATTATTCATTCACTCCTCAGTCACACTCGGTGGTGGTAAGCTACTTCTGTAGCCACAGCTGCCCTGGGGCAGACTGACGGAAGCGTGGCTGCCAATCTGCGCCTACGGCCCCTCCGACCACCACCAGTCACTCACACACATTCACACACAGGCAAAGGTGGGTGAAGTGTCTTGCCCAAGGACACAACGACAGTATGCACTCCAAGCGGGATTCGAACCGGCTACAACTTCCGGTTGCCAGCCGAACACTTAGCCCATTGTGCCATCTGTCTCGAGACACAACGCGGAAACAGGCCCTTCGGCCCACCGAGTCCACGTTGACCAGCGATCCCCGCACACTAACACTATCCTACACAATTGGGACAATTTACAATTTTGCGATTTTACCAAGCCAATTAACCCACAAACCTGTACGTCTTTGGATTGCAGGAGGAAACCGGAGCACCCGGAGAAAACCCACGCAAGTCACGGGGAGAAGGTACAAACTCCGTACAAACAAGCACCCGTAGTCAGGATTGGACCCGTGTCTCTGGCGCTGTGAGGCAGCAACTCCACCGTTTCACTACCACGTTGCCTATTATTTCTAGTTTCCCAATTCTGTCTGCATGGACATTTTTTTTTTGCTCTCCCTATTCCCCTTGTAAGGTCACGGAGCCATACAGCGTGGAAACAGGCCCTTCGACCCAACTTCCCCATACCGGCCAACATGGCCCATCTACACTAGTTCCACCTGCCTGCGTTTGGCTCATATCCCTCTAAACTGTATGAAGAATATCCCTCTAAATTCATATGATGAAAGACTGGATAGACTCGGCTGGTACTCGCTAGAATTTAGAAGATTGAGGGGGGATCTTATAGAAACTTACAAATTTCTTAAGGGGTTGGACAGGCTAGATGCAGGAAGATTGTTCCCGATGTTGGGGAAGTCCAGAACAAGGGGTCACAGTTTAAGGATAAGGGGGAAATCTTTTAGGACCGAGATGAGGAAAACATTTTTCACACAGAGAGTGGTGAATCTGTGGAATTCTCTGCCACAGATGGTAGTTGAGGCCAGGTCATTGGCTATATTTAAGAGGGAGTTAGATGTGGCCCTTGTGGCTAAAGGGATCAGGGGGTATGGAGAGAAGGCAGGTACAGGATACTGAGTTGGATGATTAGTCATGATCATATTGAATGGCGGTGCAGGCTCGAAGGGCTGAATAGCCTACTCCTGCACCTATTTTCTATGTTTCTATGTAAACCTGTCCAAACCACGTACCTGTCTAAATGTTTCTTAAACGTTGCGATTGTAACTACCTCCTCCGGCAGCACATCTACCTCTCAACCCCATTTTCCTGCCTTCTCCCCATAACCCCTGACTCACGTACTAATCAAGAATCTTTCAAGCTTTGCCTAAAAAATATCCATTGAATTGGCATCCCCAACCTCCTGTGGCAATGAATTCCACACATTCACCACCTTGCATGTTCTCCAGAGATGCTGCCTGAGCCGCTGAGATTTTAAGCCCTCGATAGCCTGAAATTCCAGCAACACTTTGAGCTCACTGCCTACTCCTATTCATATTTCACGCCCTTGAGGAGCTAAATGGCCCACTGGTATTCTTATTTTATATTTCTACAGTTTGAAAAATTGGCCGCGGACGTCTGAAAATAAAATTTCAGCTCCTGAGATCCCTCGGCCTGCATTAGAAATTACCAGAAGATTTAGTTCAGAAATGACAGGCCAAGAACTCAGCCAACGAGTGTTGAAACAAGTATTCCCACTGTTGCATTTTACACGATTGCATCTGCAAGCTATGGACGTCATGACCCTAATAATGAATGCATAATTTCCTCTCCGCTCAAACCGTATGAATAGAAAATTGGGCCGGCTGCATTTAAAGCTTGGTCTCTCTCCCACTGTTGTTCCCAAACCAGGACTAAAGTACTCTATCTCTTGTACCTCATAAAAGATAGAACATATAACATATGTAGGAAGGAACTGCAGATGCTGCTTTAAACCGTAGACACACAAAGCTGGAGTAACTCAGTGGGACAGGCGGCATCTCTGGAGAGAAGGAATGGGTGACGTTTCTAGGTCGAGACCCTTCTTCAGACTCTATGACTTCAGACTTCAGTACTCATATGGTCGTTCACAGGGCAATGTTGGCTTCTCAGGTCTGAAGAAGAGTCTCGACCCTTCTTCAGACTGAAACGTCACCCATTCCTTCTCTCCAGAGATGCTGCCTGGCCCGCTGAGTTACTCCAGCTTTTTGCGTCTATCTTCCAACATAAAATATAGAACCGCATGTCTCGAGAATAGGCCCTTTGGCACACAATGACTGTGCCGAACATGATGCCAAGACCAACTCCACGATCCATTCCCTGCACATCATCTGCCTTCAGCAATAGTCTCTGAACCTCCACTATCTTATCTGCCTCCACTACCACCCCCCGCATAGAATGGTGTTCCAGGCATGGTGTTCCAGGCATTCACCACCCTCTGCATAGAATAAACTTGCACCAGCATCTCTTTTAATCTTTGCCCCTCTCACCTTGAAGTTATCC
This sequence comes from Amblyraja radiata, assembly GCF_010909765.2. Lineage (NCBI taxonomy): Eukaryota > Metazoa > Chordata > Chondrichthyes > Rajiformes > Rajidae > Amblyraja > Amblyraja radiata. The sequence goes on along the minus strand of NC_045993.1, from coordinate 4,408,112 downwards.
CTTCTAGTGGTTGATATTTCCATCCTGGGAAAAATGTTCTGACTGTCTACCCTATCTGTACCTATCATAATTTGCTGTGCTTCGATCAGGTGTTCCCTCAGCTCCCGACGATCCAGACAAAACAATCCAAGTTTGTCCAACCTTATAGCAAATAGCTTCTAATCAAGGCAGCATCTCATCTGCACCCTCTCCAGAGCCTCCACATCCTTCCTGTAATGGGGTGACCAGAAATCCACACAATACTCCAAATGTGGCTTAAACAGAGAGCTGTATTATTACTTCCTGACCCTGATACTCGACCAATGAAGGCAAGAAAGTCCGGACTTTCATATGAAGAAAGACTGGATAGACTCGGCTTGTACTCGCTAGAATTTAGAAGATTGAGGGGGGATCTTATAGAAACGTACAAAATTCTTAAGGGGTTGGACAGGCTAGATGCAGGAAGATTGTTCCCGATGTTGGGGAAGTCCAGAACAAGGGGTCACACAGTTTAAGGATAAGGGGGAAATCTTTTAGGACTGAGATGAGAAAAACATTTTTCACACAGAGAGTGGTGAATCTGTGGAATTCTCTGCCACAGAATGTAGTTGAGGCCACAGTTCATTGGCTATATTTAAGAGGGAGTTAGATGTGGCCCTTGTGGCTAAAGGGATCAGGGGGTATGGAGAGAAGGCAGGTACAGGATACTGAGTTGGATGATCAGCCATGATCATATTGAATGACGGTGCAGGCTCGAAGGGCCGAATGGCCTACTCCTGCACCTATTTTCTATGTTTCTATGTTTCAATGAATACCAAATGCCTTTTCTGCTACTCTATTTACTGGTGGTGCCACTTTCAGGGAATTGGACCCGATGATCGCTCTGAGCATCAATGCCATCAACAGTCTTGCCGTTAATTGTATATTTTCCCCCGTTCATTTGAGCTCCCAAAGTGCAACATAGAAACATAGAAACATAGAAAATAGGTGCAGGAGTAGGCCATTCGGCCCTTCGAGCCTGCACCGCCATTCAATATGATCATGGCTGATCATCCAACTCAGTATCCTGTACCTGCCTTCTCTCCATACCCCCTGATCCCTTTAGCCACAAGGGCCACATCTAACTCCCTCTTAAATATAGCCAATGTACTGTGGCCTCAACTACCTTCTGTGGCAGAGAATTCCAGAGATTCACCACACTCTGTGTGAAAAATCTCGGTCCTAAAAGACTTCCTCCTTATCCTTAAACTGTGACCCCTGTGACCCTGCAACACCTCACACACTTGGCCAGATTAAACTCTATCTGCCCTTTCTCCGCCCATTTCTGCAGCCGATCTATATTCCGCTGGGTTCTTTGACGGCCCTCCTCACAGTCCGCGACCCCAGCAATCTTGGTGCCATCTACAGACCCACCAGCCAACCCATCCACGTTCACGCCCATTGGCACGTTCCTGCCAATGCTGCCGTTCAATTGAACACTCTGACAGTGAGACAATGCTTCCTGAAACAGCTGGCGTAGGACGCTGGCACAAATATGGCAAGAACCTGGGCCACCATGTCCTCCAGCCTTCGGAGTTTGCAAATACAAAATAAAAATTCTGAAACATAATCAAATTTCTCAAACCATCTGTGATTTCACCGAGCTGGCACCATCACTATAGTAACAGTTCTGGTTACTGCAAGCTGTTGCATTTCCCTGTTCACACACCAACCTCCTTCCCACCCAATGTAATAAGAGGTGATGCTCTATAAGCTGAAAAAAATCACACCCACTCCTTCAGAAATGTTGGCTAAAATTATTGACAGGAAGAATGTTAACTCAAGCCTGTGTACTGTTCTTCTTCTTAATTTCACACAAATATGCCCATGTTCACTCATCTCATTTTATCCCCATGATAAATCTTGCCACAAGGAAACGGGGTTTGTTCGCTGCAGACAGGCACAAACAGCCGGAGTCAGTCGGCGGATCAGGCAGCATCTCTGGAGAAAAGGAATAGGTGACGTTTTGGGGCGAGACCCTTCTTCAGGCAGGGGAAAGGGGAACAAGAGATACAGATGGCATTTAGGACAAGTAAATGGAAGATATGTTAAAAGCAAAGCTAATAGGAACGGGCAGGGTAGTTCTGCCATTCATTAAGAACATGGCTGATCTTCCTCCTCAGTGCCTCTCCAAATCTGTTGATTCTCTGAGAGGCCAGAAATCTATTCATCTGCTGCCGCACGATTGACAGCCCCGCCAACAGTCTGTCTGTTTTTTTGTCTTTTAAAAAAAAAATTAAGTGTGTGTTAAAGGTCTGTATAAATGTTCTCGGGTTTGTTTTATGTGGGGGTCGGGGGCAACATTTTTTCAGTCACTTACCTTGCCGGAGATGCGATTGTTTTCCGGGTCGCATCTCCAGTCGCTCTGCGGCCTACCATCGATGGAGCTGGACTGACTTTGTGCCCACCGCCGGGCGAGGAGCCGATCCCTTGCCTGTGATGGTTCCAACCGCGGCCTGCGGACTTTACCATCAAGGGCTCGCAGTCTCGGGAGAGGCTAGTCGAGAGCTCCAATGATGCAGAGGCTCGACCAGCAGCGACCCGGGGTCCGATCGCCGGCGCGGGGGAACTGACATCCCCCCCGATGCAGGAGCTGATCGCCCCGATGCGGAGGGCTCTACCGTCGGCTACGGGAATCAACAGAAGGCTCGAGGTCCCTGACCACGGGAGAGCATCGAAGGAAAGCGATTTGAACTTTTTTTCACCTTCCGTCACAGTGAGGATTGTAGAGGAGTCACTGTGGTGGATGTTTATGTTAAAATGTACTTTGTGTGTTCCATTGCTTTTTATTTGTATGACTGACTTGGCAAATGAAATTCATCGTATGTTGCAAAACATACTTGGCTATTAAAGTATTATTGTGATTGTGATTTGAATGAAGACATCAACTGAGCCACCACAACTTCCTGGGATAGAGTATTCTAATGGTTCTCTATGCTGTGAGTGAAGACATTTCTTCTCATCTCATTCCTAATCAGCCACCCACTTTTATTCATCTTCTTTCCCTGATCCTCGAGGAAACCTGAAACCAGCCCCTCCAGTCATTATAAGAAGTTTGCGTATGTTTCCAAGAGATTTCACTCTTCTAAACTCCACATGAATGCAGTACTACTCTCGTCAATCCCTCTTCATGTGGTATACCCACCATCCTTGGACCCAGATGAGTGGATCTTCAATGCACTCTCTCTATAATGCAAGGTACATCCTTTCTTAGGCAAGGGAACATAAATGATGCCTTATGCCCCTGTCCCACTTAGGAAACCTGAATGGAAACCTCTGGAGACTTTGCGCCCCACCCAAGGTTTCCGTGCGGTTCCCGGAGGTTGCAGGTGGTTGCCGGAGGTTGCAGATAGTGGAAGCAGGTAGGAAGACTAACAAAAACTTCCGAGAACCTCCGGGAACCACACGGAAACCTTGTGTGGGACGCAAAGTCTCCAGAGGTTTCCGTTCTGGTTTCCTAAGTGGGACAGGGGCATAATACTCCGAATGTGATCTCACTAAAACCCAACAGAATTGCCAATTCCTTCTTTGGTCCTGAATTCAAATGTTCTTGAAATAAGGGCTGTGGTACCAGTTGTCCTCTTCACCATCTGCAGCATCTACATGTTTGCCAAGCAGATACAATTGTTCAAGTGGACCCATAGTTACGTTTAATCTGTCATGGATACATATCCAGAGGATAACATTAAAACACCTTTGGACAGGTACATGTGTAGGAAAGGTTAAGGATATGGACCAAATGCAAGCAAATGGGACTAGCTCAGATGGGATATCAAGTTCAAGTTCAAGTGAGTTTTTTGTCATGTGTCCCTGATAGGACAATGAAATTCTTACTTTGCTTCAGCACACAGAACATAGTAGGCATTTACTACAAAACAGATCAGTGTGTCCATATACCACAATATAAATATATACACACATTAATAAATAAACTGATGAAGTGCAAATAGCAGATAATGGGCCCCCAATAATCAGAGTTTTGTCCGAGCCAGGTTTAATAGCCTGATGGCTGTGGGGAAGTAGCTATTCCTGAACCTGGTTGTTGCAGTCTTCAGGCTCCTGTACCTTCTACCTGAAGGTAGCAGGGAGATGAGTGTGTGGCCAGGATGGTGTGGGTCTCTGATGATACTGCCAGCCTTTTTGAGGCAGCGACTGCGATAAATCCCCTCGATGGAAGGAAGGTCAGAGCCGATATCTTGGTCGGCATGGACGAGTTGGGCTGAAGGGCCTGTTTCCGAGCTGTGTGACTCTATGATGCCTATCATAACCCCTTGGACATGTGTAGGGAAGGTTTTGAGGGATATACGCAGGTAAATGGGATTAGCTTTGGTGGGGCATTTTGGTTGGCATAGAGGGGATGGGCTGAGACCCGAGAGCCCATTTTTGTTCAGTATGTCGCGATAATTCCATGATTACACTCATAATTGCGAAGATATTGAATACGATGTTGAATAAAATCCATTACAAGCCTATAATTGTGAATGCTAATAACACAAGTTTTTGAAATACAATCATACTCGCAAGTGCACAATTAATTTGTATTGCCTTATTGTATAAAAAAAAACCTCCAGTGTAAATGAATTATTGGGTGAACAATGCTGCTCCCTTATGCTTGCCGTCCGTTTTAAATTCGTTTTTTTTATAGTTTTTAGTGAGTCCTGTTTTTTTGTTTGTAGGGGATATGGTCTTTTAATGTGGGGGGGTAGGTGTATCTTTATTTCTAGGTCCCTACCTGGTCGGTGTGGCAGCTTTTTCTCCGGGCTGCCCGTCGACCCGTCCTCGTGGCCTACCTGCGGGCTTGGAGCACCGTTTCCTGGCGGGGACAGCCCAGCACCTCGGCCTCGGCGGCGGCACAGCGTTGGAGCGCTGGAGCGGAGCGGAGCGGAGCGGGCGATGCCTTGCCTGGGTCGCCGCGCTGGAGCGACGCGCTGGAGCTCTGGCGAGCTGGACCGCCGAGAGCAACATCTCCGGGCTGCGGGTCTGCGGAGCGTGGAGAGGCGGCGTGTGGAGAGGCGGCAGTGCGGAGAGGCGGCAGTGCGGAGAGGCGGCGTGTGGAGAGGCGGCAGTGCGGAGAGGCGGCGCCGACTTTATCATCGGGAGCCTGGGAGCTCCAAACCGGCGCGGCCTTGTCGGCTTCAGCAGCCGCGGGCTCCAACCAGGAAGCAGCCGTTCTAGGTGGCCCAGCCGCCGAGAGGACTCTCCCGACGCCGGGGCAAGACCACCCGGTGAGAACGGCCAGGGACATCGGGCCTCCGTAGAGGCAATTGCGGTGGCCTCAATAGGCCTGATTTTGGGGTGAACATGGGGTGGGGACTGGACATTGTGCCTTCCTCCACAGTGCTATCCACTGTGGGGGGATGATTTTTTTGTCCAATTGTAGTCCTGTAGGTCTGTGTCCAAGATGGCTGCCGTGAAGAGAGAGTGGACGCTGGCGCGCTTTGGCTGCCGCTGCTCTCTCTTCACACTGTGTTTTTGATTTTCTGTTTTTGGATTGAATTCTGTTTTTAATTTGTGTCTCTGTGATGTCTTTATTACTTGTTCTATTCCGATTATATGTTTTTATTCCGATTACTATGTAAGGTGTCCTTGAGATGTCTGAAAGGCGCCCATTAAATAAAATTTATTATTATTATTATTATTATTGTTCATTCCAAGTGTGTTGTGTGCTTGAAGGCCAGCTGACATGAAGAAGGTCTGCGTCTGCCATGCTTCCAATCATGGTGTTTCGATCAACCTTGACTGTAGAATGTACAAAACCACAATACACCACAGTGCTGGAGGTGTTACCAATGAATTATGAAGATATGACACAGTTTGAGAATTAGGTATCGAAGCTGCCATGGAATGAGTCAATGCTCCAGCTCTTATATATTGGTCAATATGTATACAGCAGCACAACAACAGGTTATATTGTGGATCAAAGATAGACACAAAATGCTGGGGTAACTCAGCGGGACAGGCAGCATCTTTGGAGAGAAGGAATGGGTGACGTTTCGGGTCGAGACCCTTCTTCAGATTCACATTACATTACTTTGTGGATCAGATATATTGTCCTTTCCACGGGATCTTCAGTTTCGGAAGCCAATAAGCCATTTTCTTGATTAGTACTGGTGTCAGGGGCCATGGGGAGAAGGCAGGAGAATGGGGTTGAGAGGGAAAGCTAGATCAGCCACAATTGAATGGTGGAGTAGACTTGATGGGCCGAATGGCCTAATTCTGTTACTAGGGCTTGTGAACTTAATAGAAGTGCTGCAGTTTTTTGGTGACTTTATACCACTGTGCAAACCAGTTCCTCTCAGCCATGGAACTAGGAACTGCAGATGCTGGCTTACAACAACAAAAAAGACACAAAGTACTGGAGGAACGCATCGGATCAGACAGGCAGCATCTCTGGAGGAGATGGAATGGAGACATTTTGGATCAGGACTCTTTCTGAGTCTGAAGAAGGGTCCCTACCTGAAACATTACTTTGGTCACCAGAGATGCTGCCCAACCCGCTGAGTTACTCCAGCATTTTGTGTCCTTTCAGACATGGTTGGGTGCATCTCGTTCAGTGCAATGCGAGAGGGTTAATCTAATCTTCTTGCCAAGAAGCCTTTGGGAAAAGTGACCATAAATTGATTGAATGATATCACCGGATGTGAAATTCTATGTAAAATTGGGAACTTAAATCTGAATGAAGGGAAACAATGAAGGCACAAGATGAGTTAGCTTTGGTTGAATAGTAGAACACAATGCAACGTATCATAGTACACTGGCAATGGCTGGTATTTAAAGAGAGAATGCATAAATTGTTTTTTTTTAAATATTCCCTTCAGGCATAAAAAACAAACAGAAAAAGTGATTCATCCATGCCTGACAAGAGAAATTAAAGATAATATTAAATCCAAGGAAGAGGCTTATAACGTTGCCAGAAATAGCAACAGGTCTGAGAATTGAGAACAGTTTTGAAGTCGGCAAAGGAAGACCAAGGAAAAGCAGGATAATTGGGAGAATGGACAGGCAAGGAGGTGAAGCCAGGCTGTAATAGTTTTTATAGGTACGTAGACAGGGAAAGATGAATAAGGACAAATGTGGGCCTCTTACAGATAGAGACGGTGGAATTTCTGATAGGGAGAGAGACATGGCAGAGGAGAACCATTGTGGCCTCGCAGAAGATGACACAGTAACTTGTGGGATATAACCATATAACCATATAATAATTACAGCATGGAAACAGGCCATCTCGGCCCTTCTAGTCCGTGCCGAACACTTATTCTCACCTAGTCCCATCTACCTGTACTCAGACCATAACCCTCCATTCCTTTCCCGTCCATATACCTATCCAATTTCTTTTTAAATGATAAAATCAGACCTGCCTCCACCACTTCCACTGGAAGCTCATTCCACACAGCTACCAAGCTACAAAGAAGTTCCCCCTCATGTTACCTCTAAACTTCTGTCCCTTAATTCTCAAATCATGTCCTCTTGTTTGAATCTTCCCTACTCTCAATGGAAAAAGCTTATCCACGTCAACTCTGTCTATCCCGCTCATCATTTTAAAGACCTCTATATTGGAGAATCATGGGAAGAGATTGAGGAAATGAAGGAACTAAGAGTTGGTTAAAAGGTGTTCCCGAACAAGCTGATAATGATTTACATTACAGTTTTGATAGAAGTGGCTCCAGAGATGGTTGACACTTCAGTTGGCAGCTTCCAAGGTTTAGAAAGATGAAGAAACACGGAACTGCAGATACTGATTTACAAAGAAAAATACAAAGTGCAGGAGCAACTCGGCGGGTCATCAAGAAAACGGATAGGTGACGTGTTATGTCTGGACCTTTCTTACATAGATTCTAGGATTATTCCTGTGGATTAAAGGGTAGAAAATACCATAAGAAAGCAATAGAATCCCTCTCATCCCAGGAATTAGTCCGGTGAATCTATGATTCAAAACATCACCCTTTCCTTCTCTCCAGAGATGCTGCCTGGCCCGCTGAGTTACTCCAGCTTTTTGTGTCTATCTTCAGGGCAACCCGACTCCTGTAATCAGTACCCCGACCAATGAAGGCAAGCGTGCCAAATGCTTTCTCCACCACTCTCCACACTGTTGCAGCTTTCAAGGGACAATAAACCTATATCCCTGGGTCCATGATCTACAAAACTTCCCAAGCCCTCACTATTTACTGTGTAAGTCCTGCCTGGCTTGTCTTTCTACAAAATGGAAGAGACAGAATAGTGAAAGGCCTGGATAGAGTGGATGTGGAGAGGATGTTTCCACTAGTGGGAGAGTCTAGGGCTAGAAGTCATAGACTCAGAATTAAAGGACATTCTATTAGGAAGGAGATGAGGATACATTTCTTTAGTCAGAGGATGGTGAATCTGTGGAATTATTTCCAAGAGAAGGCTGTAGAGGCCAAGTAGGTGGATATTTTTAAGGCAGAGATAGATTGATTTTTGATTCGTACAGGTGTCAGAGGTTATGGGGAGAAGGCAGGAGAATGGAATTACAAGGGAGAGATAGATCAGCCATGATTGAATGGCGGAGTAGACTTGATGGGCCGAATGGCCTAATTCTGCTCCTATTCCTTATGACCTTATGAGAACAGACCTCATGTCGATAGTAGGGAATCTGTAATGAAGGATGTAATCGCTGTACACCTTGATAAGAATAATAGGATTCATCACGTGGATTAGTGAAAGGAAAATCATGTTTGACTAACCTACTGCAGCTCTTTGACAATATGAATATTGGATAGATAAGGAAACCATTTGGAATTTCAGAAGGCATTCAATAAGGCCCCATTTATATGGCATTGATCAACAAGATTGGACACATGGAAATGGAGGTCATGGACTGATGTGGATTGAAAACTAGCTATCACGGAAAGCAAAGTGTGGTCATGGCAGAAGATAAGGGTCTGTCCCACTTAGGCAATTTTTTAGGCAACTACAGGTGACTAGGCTGTCACCCCACATGGTTGCCGGGGTGTCACCTGTATGGGCATGAGAAGTCTCCTCAGTCCTCATATCACGAATCTATCTATCTCTGCCTTAAAAAATATCCATTGACTTGGCCTCCACAGCCTTCTGCGGCAAATAATTCCACAGATTCGCCACCCTCTGACTAAACAAATTCCTCCTCATCTCCGACCTAAAGGAACACCCTTTAATTCTGAAGCTGTGACCTCTAGTCCTAGACTCTCCCACCAGTGGAAACATCCTCCCCACATCCACAAGCCTTTCACTAATGGGTAAGTTTGAATAATCCTTCCAAACTCCTGTATGGAGTACAGGCCCTGAATACTGGTTCCGTGCTCTCTGTGGCGCCAATGAAGTTAAGGTGGTGCTGTATTGGAGGCAGATCTCTGATCCATTCTTCTGACCCTCCTTTCACAGGCTGTACGCTTTCAGACTGGAACGTGACTCAGAGAGTGTTGCACAGCAGCGAGACACCACCAAGGCTTAGAAGACTTGCCACTTTAACTTGCCCCCCTGCTGTTAACAGGACCACAGGTCCTGGGCTCCCATTGATTCACGGTTTAACAATAGATAAACCGACCTTTCCAGTTGAAGACGGGTAGACTGCTGTTCAGAGAGGTCGCCGCTGTGTTTCTGCCTCTCACTGTCACAGTAGGCTGAGTGATTTGAATTGGGACAGATCCCCAGACGGGAAAAAATCTTTGGTACTTTTTATTCGTATATGGCTGAGCAATTTGAATCGACAAATTTGACTTGTTTTTTTCTTTAGAAGTAGAATTAATTCTTATCTTACTATAAAAACAGAGGCAGGTTAAAAGAAAGAGTTGATATACAAAGGCATCTGCTCAAACGAGGATGGATGGATGGAGATGATGTCTGTGCAATGATGTAGATGCATTTAATGGAAAAAATAAATCGAGAAAGAGATCAGGAGATAGACAGTTAGATAAACAGAGGTTGATATTTTCCTTTGACTGAATGTTAACTTCATCTGCTATGGTCTTTGTCCGTCGGAAACCAGCACCACTGCATCGCTAATGTTTTCAACAATAATAATAATAATAATAATAATAATAATAATAATAATAATAATAATAATAATAATAATAATAATAATAATAATAATAATAAACTATTGTTTCATTCAGACTGGATAGACTCGGCTTGTACTCGCTAGAATTTAGGGGGGATCTTATAGAAACGTACAAAATTCGTAAGGGGTTGGACAGGCTAGATGCAGGAAGATTATTCCCGATGTTGGGGAAGTCCAGAACAAGGGGTCACAGTTTAAGGATAAGGGGGAAATCTTTTAGGACCGAGATGAGAAAAACATTTTTTACACAGAGAGTGGTGAATATCTGGAATTCTCTGCCACAGAAGGTAGTTGAGGCCACAGTTCATTGGCTATATTTAAGAGGGAGTTAGATGTGGCCCTTGAGGCTAAAGGGATCAGGGGGTATGGAGAGAAGGCAGGGATGGGATACTGAGTTGGATGATCAGCCATGGTCATATTGAATGGCGGTGCAGGCTCGAAGGGCCGAATGGCCTACTCCTGCATCTAATTTCTATGTTTCTATGTTTCTACGTTTCTAAGAGTCCCGGCTTGGTTCCAGCCCCTTTCCACCTAGGCACCTATTGTCTATTGTCTATTGTCATTTGGTCTCCATTTGTTGCCAGGACTAGAGGGTCTGAGCTGGAGGCGGAGGTTGAGTAGGCTGGGACTCCATTCCTTGGAGCGAAGGAGGATGATGGGTGATCTGATGGCAGTGTGTAAGATCATGAGAGGAACAGATCGGGTAGATGCACAGAGTCTCTTGCCCAGAGTAGGTGAATCGAGGGCCAGAGGCGTAGGTTTAGGGTGAAGGGGGAAAAGATTTAATAGGAATCTGAGGGGTAACATTTTCAAACAAAGGATGGTGGATGAATGGAACAAGCTGCCAGAGGAGGTAGATGAGGCTGGGACTACCCAATGTGTAAGAAGCAGTTTGACAGGTACATGGATAGGACAGGTTTGGAGGGATTTGGACCAAACGCGGGCAGGTGGGACTAGTGTAGCTGGGACATGTTGGCCGATGTGGGCAAGTTGGGCCGAAGGGCCTGTTTCCGCACTGTATCACTCTATGACTCTATCTCTCTACATCACCGTGTATATCTCTCATTCTCATTTCCTCTGACCCTCAGTCTGAAGAAGGGTCTCGTCCCGAAACGTCACCTATTCCTTTTCTCCAAAGATGCTGTCTGACCCGCTGAGTTACTCCAGCTTTTTGCGTCCATCTTCGATTTAAACCAGCATCTGCAGTTCCTTCCTACACATCCAGCCCCTTGTAATCTGTGTTCAATCAAACCATATGCAATGGTTATTGGTGATGCCAAGGATTGAGTGGATGGGTCCTGGCAGGAAATAGCTCAAACCAAGCATAGAAACCTATCTTTAGTCAAACAGTACTGAACCTGTGGCATTTAATCTCACACCTTCATTAAAGCTGTTATCATTAATGATGCAGGTATCTATAATCAGATTTTGAAAACGAGCAGGATTCGAGCATGGAGATGGTCCAGAGGCTAATCTGTGTGTTTATGTTGTCAAGCACTTGGAACGAGGAGCTGAAGAAGATGATGAAAGTGCTGGGTGAATGACATCAAGGGTGAACAGTCACAGGAAGGGAGCAACCGAGTTAACGTACGGTCTAACGCCAAGGCTTAATGGGGCAGTGTTTACATGGTTCTTGCATGGAGGTCACACATGGCCAACTTATGTCAGAAAGGAGCAGCCAGCTGTCGACACTGGACAAAATGAACCAGGGACTAGAAATTAAATGTCCTCTGCTTTAAGCGGTAACAAGCATCTTTTGGCAACAGATCAGGGGCAGGTTTAGGAGAGGAGGGACCAGATGGGTTTAGTTTACATTCGAGATACAGTGCGGGAACAGTCCCTTTGGCCCATCGAGTCCATGCCGACCAGCGATCCCCGTACACTATCACTACACACTTGGGGCAATTTACAATTTTTAACCGAAGCCAATTAACCTACAAACATGTACGTTTTTGGAGTGTGGGAGGAAACCGGAGCACCCGGAGAAAACCCACACGATCATGGAGAGAAGGTAAAAAACTGTACAGGCTGCACCCGTGGTCAGGATTAGACCCAGGTCTCTGGCACTGTAAGGCAGCAACTCTACCGCTGTGCCACAGTGCCGCCCCATTGATGTTGGAAAATTGCCCAAGTGCTTGAAGACGGAGGATGCATGTTTTGCTTCCCATCCTGCACTGGAAGCGGGCTGCATTTTGCATGCATTTCCAGGGCAGATTAGTTTAGCTTAGTTCATTGTCACATGAAAGGCTTTCTCTCCAATGAAGAGAAATGTGGCGCATTATTGGAGGCAGTATTGTGTACATTGTATTGCGTGCAGTGAAAGGCTTTTGTTTCGTGCTAACCAACCAGCAGAAAGACAATACATGATTACAATCGAACCATCCACAGGGTGCAGAAACATGATGAAGGGAATAACGTGAATAGCGTTTAGTGCAATGTAAAGTGCAAGGTAAACTCCGATCAAGGATAGTCCGAGGGTCTCCAATGAGGTCGGTAGTCAAGTCACTTTTATTTATATAGCACATTTAAAAAGCAACTCTCGTTGGCCAAAGTGTTTTACATTGGTATAAGAATAGAAACATAGACATAGAAACATAGAAGATAGGTGCAGGAGTAGGCCATTCGGCCCTTCGAGCCTGCACCGCCATTCGATATGATCATCCAACTCAGTATCCCATCCCTGCTTTCTCTCCATACCCCCTGATCCCTTTAGCCACAAGGGCCACGTCTAACTCCCTCTTAAATATAGCCAATGAACTGTGGCCTCAACTACCTTCTGTGGCAGAGAATTCCACAGATTCACCACTCTCTGTGTAAAAAATGATTTTCTCATCTCGGTCCTAAAAGACTTCCCTCTTATCCTTAAAATGTGACCCCTAGTTCTGGACTTCCCCAACATCGGGAATAATCTTCCTGCATCTAGCCTGTCCAACCCCTTAGGAATTTTGTAAGTTTCTATAAGATCCTCTATAAGTATAACAAACAACAGTGGTTCATGGATTAAATACAAACATCACTACATGCATATAGCCCTCGCTCAGAGGACGTCAAGAAAGGCTTGGGAGTAGAGATGAGTTTTTAGTCTCGACTTAAAGGAGTCGATGGAGGGGGCAGTTCTGATGGGAAGAGGGATGCTGCTGTTCCACAGTCTAGGAGCTGCAACCGCAAAGGTGGTAGTTCAGGACTGTGCTCTAGTTGTGGTAGGGTGGTGCGGTTGCCTGATCATTCATTCCATCATGTGGTGGAATCAGAGCCGGAGTTGGAGGGAGGGGGTGCCGGGCAACTCACCCAAGGACAGAAATGCAGGAACAGTGATCGGTGGAAACCACAATATGCTGGTCAAGAAGGTGGGATCGCCTTCGTGGGTCAAAGTACAGGGAAATGGGGAGGTCAAGGAGGCTGGAAGGATAGATCGAGGGATTGGGTGGCAGGAAGGACTGGGTCAGAGGGGATTGAAACAGTAGGTTGAAGGAGTAGGGTTGTCTGCATCAAAGGGCAGGATTGGAAGGTTAGTAGGGGCAAGATTGGTATCAGGATCAGAGAAAGATCAGGAGATTAAACGGTGGGTTCCGCAGGAAGTAGTCAAAGAGAAACAGGCCCTTCAGCCCAGAACATCCATGCCGTCCCATTTGCCCACGTAAGAAACGTAAGAAGCTTCGGTATCTTGCCTATTTAAGTGTCCATCGTTTTAGGTAACCCGTGCTTTCTCCTTCCTTCCCCTCCCCCTTCCCAGTTCTCCAACAAGTCCAGGAACAGAGAGCCAGGGCCTATTTAAAGTCCTTGGCAGCTCTGGCTCCTATGGGACCAGTCTAAGGAGATCCTCATTGTGCAACATTGAATCTGGCCACAGGCAAGGTAAAGGCATGGACAACCTATAGGTGGCACTGCATGGGACATACATGGGAGCAGCTGGTAGATGTTCAGAGACAGAACCGTGGGGTCAACGCAACTCAAGCCCCTCCAGTCGTTCTATAAAATCTAATCACATAAAGGATAAGAGACCAGGCCTTCATACCAAACTACTGAGGGAAGATCCTTAGCACCGCGTAAACCTGAGGCAGAAAGAGGGGTTTGGACACAGATAGACACAAAATGCCAGAGTAACTCAGCGGGACAGGCAGCATCTCTGGAGAGAAGGAATGGGTGATGTTTCGGGTTGGGACCCTTCTTCAGACTGATGTCAGGGGGGAGGGAGATAGATAGATAGATAAGGAAGTGTAAGGTGTGAAAACAGGGCAAAGGGAATCGAGATCAGGGAAAATGTAGAATAGATCATTGTTAGGAATGGATGGCTCTATTGGTATTGGTGTTGGTTCATTATTGTCACAGGTATTGAGATATGTGAAAGGACTTTGTTTTCTGTTGCGATCCAGGCTAATCACATCATGCACGAGTGCATCAGGCAATGCAAAGGAGAAAATAAACAGTAAAAGTGCAGATTCTAAAAAGTGCAAAAGCTGCAATAGGATATATTGCAAGATCAGGAATTCATCCCTAGCATAGAAGAGGAGATTTTAAGAGTTTGCTAACAACTTGTAAGAAGCTGTGCTTTAAGGGCCTGTCCCACTTTCCCAAATTATTCACAAATTCTCCCGAGTTATTCATGAATTCTCCCAAGTTTTCCCCTTGATTCAAACTCGCAGAATGTTCGTAACGAGGTTGTGGATATATCGCAGCGGCTCGTTATGCCAGCCATTGGTACTCGGGGCTATTTTTTTACTCGTGGGCATTTTTTATCGGGCTGGAAAAAACGTCCCGACTTACCCGATGCCACGAGTACCTACGGCTGGCTTAACGAGCCGCTACGATATATCTACAAACTCCTACGGACTCGTTACGAACATTCACTATGTAAGGTGTCCTTGAGATGTCTGAAAGGCGCCCATTAAATAAAATTTATTATTATTATTATTATTCTGCGAGTTTGAATCAAGGGGGAAAACTCGGGAGAATTCGTGTATAACTCGGGAAGGTGGGACAGGCTGATGGCACGCGCTTTCAAGCTTTTGTACCTTCTGCCCTACAGGAAAGGGGAGAAGAGGGAATGACTGGGGTGTGAGCAGTCCTTGATAACGTTGGCTGCTTTCTTGAGAACGTATAGAGTGAAGTATGGATGGAGTCGGCAAGTTAGGTAGAAGATCCTGTTTGGCACGGACAAGTTGCGCTGAAGAGCCTGTTTCCGTGCTGTGCGGCTACGAGTCTGCGACTCCTTGACTCTAAATCCATCTTTGCCAATCGCATATGAGGTTGTCGGCTATCCGCTGTCCTCAGTCCTCAGATTTGTGAGACTGAGCACAACAGTCGGACGGCCGCACATACGTTTAGCACCAACCAGCCAAACACCAATTCAGAGTTTTTTCCATTTCTAAGATAATGAAGCAAGCTGCCAAATATCGATAAAAAATTAATTGGTTCACCAACGTCGTCGGGAAAGGTAAGTATACCCGGGGGCTCCAACACCACATCGCTTGGTTGCTTCTTAATGCCTTGAGGACAAGTCGAGGTGGACAAGGAATGTAGTTTCATTCATGTTGATGTGCCCCAAAGGATCGGCTGAGCGATCCTTGCCTAGACATTGCTAAGTGCCTGAAGGTAGGCTGGTGGGCTCATGTCACCAGAGGTTGCTCAAGTACAAGGAGGCACAGCACTGCACTTCAACTGGTACAGACCATATCGGCTCAACACTCGATTCCACCGATACAGCTGTTCATCACATGGCTGTGTCAAGACATACAATCTGATTTGTGATTGCTCTGGGGTCCCCCAGGTGGATCTTGGGCAGTTTCGACAGTTTCGGCTGGTTGTATCCGACGTTAAATCATCTCCTTGCATCTTCCATTAACTTCTAATCAATTACTGTTCTACTGTACGTCACAGTCTGCTTCATCCTGGCTGCGGACCAGTCCAGGCTACTAACCTGCCAAACTCTCCAGTTCATCACTCAACACCATTTCTGCACCACTGCCAGCGAGAAACATAAAAGAGGAAGAAAGACCTTGCATTTGTATCCCGAGTCCAATTGAAATAGCTATCCAATTAGACCTACCCCTACGCATTCTCCAGAGCTGTGCAGTATTTTTTTCCTTCAATACATCCAATTCTCTTTTGAAGGTTACCATTAAATCAGTTTCCATGTCTCTCCCAAGCAGACCATCCGAGATCATAATTCCCCCCCCCCCCCCCCCCCCCCGGAGGATAAACATTCTCGTCTTTGCTCTGATTCTTCTGCCAATTATCTTAAATCTGTGCCCTCTGGTCATCAACCTTGCACCATCTTCCAGAGAACAAAGCAGCAACTGATCATACGGGCAGATGTCATGCGTATTTATGGATGTGTATTCTCATCTGTCTTTGTGGATGAAATAGACATTGACCAAGAAGAGGATGACGTGGTGAAATGATAAATAGAGAAACGGAGAACAAATTAAGAGGTCCGCCATCTTTAAACACACACACACACACACACACACAGATAATAATTCAGTAGCATTTACCATAGTTGTAAAAAAAGACAATGACTGCGTAAAAGGATTTGAGTATAGGAGCAGGGAGGTTCTACTGCAGTTGTACAGGGTCTTGGTGAGACCACACCTGGAGTATTGCGTACAGTTTTGGTCTCCTAATCTGAGGAAAGACATTCTTGCCATAGAGGGAGTGCAGAGAAGGTTCACCAGACTGATTCCTGGGATGTCAGGGCTTTCATATGAAGAAAGACTGGATAGACTCGGCTTGTACTCGCTAGATTTTAGAAGATTGAGGGGGGGATCTTATAGAAACTTACAACATTCTTAAGGGGTTGGACAGGCTAGATGCAGGAAGATTGTTCCCGATGTTGGGGAAGTCCAGAACAAAGGGTCACAGTTTAAGGATAAGGGGGAAGTCTTTTAGGACCGAGATGAGAAAAACATTTTTTACACAGAGAGTGGTGAATCTCTGGAATTCTCTGCCACAGAAGGTAGTTGAGGCCAGTTCATTGGCTATATTTAAGAGGGAGTTAGATGTGGCCCTTGTGGCTAAGGGGATCAGGGGGTATGGAGAGAAGGCAGGTACGGGATACTGAGTTGGATGATCAGCCACGATCATATTGAATGGCGGTGCAGGCTCGAAGGGCCGAATGGCCTACTCCTGCACCTAATTTCTATGTTTCTATGACTGACCAGGTGATAAAGTTCTAAATTGGGGTAAAACAAGCTTCAGTGACCATTGATCAATCCATCTCAGCACAATGGGAGGTGTCCTGCAAGGAATTAGGATTCCAACTTAATTGCCTTGAAAGTCAATTGCTTAAAGCTGTTTTTTTATTTTTATTTAATCAATCTTTCTCTGGAATGGAATGCAGTTACGACTTCTTCCAGAAGCTCTCACCACAGCTCTTGGACAATGTGACCAAGCCTTTGGGGGCAGGTCCCCTGGATGCCATTGGGAATGGTGGCATCAGGGTGCACAGGATCTTGTCATTCCCACAACAAGGGAACTGCAACATCCCAGCAGCATGCCCACACAAGGTGCCCATGTAAACGCAATGGCTTGGGACCTACACGCATACATGGATAGGACAGGTTTGGAGGAATATGAACCAAACGCAGGCAGGTGGGACTCGTGTAGCTGGGGCATGTGGGCAAGTTGGGCCGAAGGGCCTGTTTCCACGCTGTATCACTCTGTGACTCTATGGCCTCTGCAAGATAAGTGAAACACACATCTATGCCACAATCTCCTTTCCCTCATTCAGTCTCCAGGCAAGCCCCAATTCCACCCAATCTGTGCTTCGCACTTTCGTGGTGAAAAGGGACCCCTCTCGTATCCCCTCATTCTCTTCCCCTTATCCTAAATCTGTGTCCTTTCGTTTAGCTTGGTTTAATTTAGTTTAGAGATACAGCGTGGAAATAGGCCATTTGGCCCACCAAGTCCGCACCGACCAGTGACCACCCCATACACTAGCACTATCCTACACACCACAGACAATCTACAATTTTAACCAAGCCAATTTGTCCCCAAACCTGTACATCTTTCGAGTGTGGGAGGAAACCAGAGCTTCCGGAGAAAACCCATGTGGTCAGAGGGCGGTGGAGGCAGGTTCTCTGGATGCTTTCAAGAGAGAGCTAGATAGGGCTCTTAACAATAGCGGAGTCGGGGGATATGGGGAGAAGGCAGGAACGGGGAACTGACTGGGGATGATCAGCCATGATCCCATTGAATGGCGGTGCTGGCTCGAAGGGCCAAATGGCCTACTCCTGCACCTATTGTCTATTGTCTATTGTCACAGGAAGGACGTACTAACTCCATACAGACAGCATCTGTAATCAGGATCGAACTCGGGTCTCTGGCGCTGTAAGACAGCAACTCTACCGCTGCACCACCATGCCGCTCTATGCTGTTCAAATTTTATCTACATCTTCTCTGGAGAATAGTTTCTTGCAGTTTCGACTATCTAACCTTTTATGATTTTATATGCTCCAGTCATGTCTCCTCTTAACCTCCCAGTGGAACGGATCTACCTTCTCCTTATTATGGATTCCTGTCCCTGACCTTCACCTCCTCCTTCACTGAATTCTAAATGACAAAGTCTGCTTCCTTTGTGAATACTGATGAAAAGTTTTCACTTATACCTCACCCACAACATCCGGCTCCACGCATACATTGCCCACGATCTCACTGACTAGTTCAGTATAGTTTAGAGATACAGCGAGGGAACAGGCCCTTCGAAGATTGAGGGGGGGGGGTCTTATAGAAACTTACAAAATTCTTAAGGGGTTGGACAGACTAATTGAGGGGGGATCTTATAGAAACTTACAAAATTCTTAAGGGGTTGGACAGGCTAATTGAGGGGGGATCTTATAGAAACTTACAAAATTCTTAAGGGGTTGGACAGGCTAGATGCAGGAAGATTATTCCCGATGTTGGGGAAGTCCAGAACAAGGGGTCACAGTTTAAGGATAAGAGGGAAGTCTTTTAGGACCGAGATGAGAAAATCATTTTTTACACAGAGAGTGGTGAATCTGTGGAATTCTCTGCCACAGAAGGTAGTTGAGGCCACAGTTCATTGGCTATATTTAAGCGGGAGTTAGATGTGGCCCTTGTGGCTAAAGGGATCAGGGGGTATGGAGAGAAGGCAGGGATGGGACACTGAGTTGGATGATCAGCCATGATCATATTGAATGGCGGTGCAGGCTCGAAGGGCCGAATGGCCTACTCCTGCACCTAATTTCTATGTTTCTATTTTCTATGTTTCTATGACCCACCGAGTCCGCACACTAACACTATCCTACACACACACGGGACAATTTACAATTTTACCGAGCCAATCGGCGTAGAAACCTCCACGTCTTTGGTGTGTGGGAGGAAACCGGAGCTCTCAGAGAAAACCCACTGTGGTCACGGGGAGAATGTACAAACTCCGTACAGATGGCACTCATAGTCTAGATCGAACAAGGTCTCTGGCACTGTGAGGCAGCAACTCTAATACTGCACCACCACACTGCCGTAATGGTTCCTAATTTTTTTGTGCAAGGTAAAGCCAGTAAAGTCTGATCAAAGGTAGTCCGAGGGTCCCTGACGAGGTAGATTGGTTTGTGTGGTAGGGAAAGATGGAACAGGTTGAGAAGACACAAAAGTGGGTCTTCAATTTAAATGTGAACCATCCAGGTCCAATGCCTTGTTTTCCTGTCAGTGACACTTTATCTATGATATGATGACAAATAATAATCCAATATTATTTTTGTGTCATGATTAATGTGTTTTCAATATATGTTATGCACAGTAGCATTTCCCATCAATACAAATTAAAGCTAGGTGTAAACGTAATTTATTTTTATCACACATTTCAATAAAGTACGTTAAAATCTTCTTGTATTCTCATGTTCAAATGGAAAGCAGAGCTTAAGATGCTTCATCAAACTGACTGAGTGAAAGCATGTAATCCAAGCACATTCCTGACTTCCATTGTCCTCTCATGCATTTTGCACAAGAACAGAGGAAAATAGGAGCAGGAGAAGGCCACTCGGCCCCTCTAGCCTGCCCTGCCATTAAATATGGCTTGGGAACAGCTCCATCCAAGACCGTAAGAAATTGCAGCGTATTGTGGATGCAGCCCAGACCATCACACAAACCATCCTCCCTTCTATTGACTCCATCTACACCTCACGCTGCCTCGGCAAGGAAAGCAGCATAATCAAGGACTAGTCGCACCCTGACCACTCCCTCTTCTCCCCTCTCCCACCCTGGTTGCACCCTGACCATTCCCTTTTCTCCCCTCTCACCACCTACTCAGAATCCTGGCAACAATGAACTGCTATTTTACAACAACAACAAAAAGATACAAAGTGCTGGAGTAACTTAGCACTTCAGGCAGCATCTCTGGAGGACATGGATAGGTGACATTTCGGGTAGGTTGTCTGAAGAAAGGTCCAGAACCAAAACATCACCATTCCATGTTCTCCAGAGATGCTGCCTGACCTGCTGAGTTACTCCAGCATTTTGTGTCCCTCAGAATCTTGCTTGTTTCAATAAAATCACTTCCCATGTTCTGTACGCCGATGTATACAGGTCAAACCTGCGCGACCTTTCTTCGAGTCAGAGTCATACATTCAGAAATAGACCCTTCATCCCATCTTCTTCTTGGTTCTTCTTGGTTTCTTGGTCCTCCAAAATATTCCAAATGGAATTTAAACTGGAGGTGCTGGAGGGAGGGCTTAAGCCAGAAAGGGTTTTGGGGAAGAAAGAGCTACCTTAAATTTAGTTGCATCTGGTTGGGTAACTATAGTTAGGTGGAGATTATTCCATGCTTTAATTGTGCGGGGGAAGAACGAATTGTTGTACACATCTGTCTTTGTAGCTGGGATCACAAATTGGATCGAATGCCCTCGTCTGCTCCTAATTGGTTTGGGTTTGGTGTAGGTCTTGTAATATATGTCGGGCTGACCATTTAACATTTTGTAAAAACAGGTCAAACGGTGAGCTTCACGTCTGTCTTGGAGAGGGTTCCTTCCACCCCAGTGAAGTTGTCCACGCTCACCATTGTCTTTGCTGCATCTATTTACCAGCTTTTGGTCCACAGCCCAAATCCGTCACTGCCTTGGTCATTCAAATACTGGTCTGGGTGATATGAGAGTTTCTGCCTCCAGTTCAGTTTAGTTTTATTGTCACATGTATCAAGGTGCAGTGAGTGAAAAGCTTTTGTTGTGTGCTAGTCAGCGGAAAACAATATGTGATTACAATTGAGCTATGTACAGTATATAGATACAGGATAAGGGAATAACGTTCAGTGCAAGGTTAAGCTAGCAAACTCTGATCAAGTCTGAAGAAGGGTTTCGGCCCGAAACGTCACCTATTTCCTTTGCTCCATAGATGCTGCCGCACCCGCTGAGTTTCTCCAGCACTTTTGTCTACCTTCAAACTCTGATCAAAGATAGTCCGAGGGTCACCAATGAGGTAGATAGTAGATCAGGACTGCTTTCTAATTGTGTTCCAGATTCCAACCACCTTTTGGACAAAATATTCCTCCTTACCTATGCCCTCCTATTGGAAAACTCTGTTAAGGAGAACAGTTTACTGGGAGCTACAGTATGTATCGATGCACCTCCACTCTGTACACCTCTATCAGGTCCTTCTTCATAAGATCATAAGATCATGTGATAGGAGTGGAATTAGGCCATTCGGCCCATCAAGTCTACTCCACCATTCAATCATGGCTGATCTATCTCTCCCTCCTTACCCCATTCTCCTGCCTTCTCCCCACGACACCAGAACTAATCAATAATCTACCTATCTCTGCCTTAAAAATATCCACTCACTTTGCCTGCACAGTCTTCTGTGGCAAAGAATACCACCAGAGTCTCCACCGAGGAGACACAAAAAGCTGTCTGAAGAAGGCCTCGACCCGAAATGTCACCCATTCCTTCTCTTCAGAGATGGTGCCTGCCCTGCTGAGTTACTCCAGCTTTTTGTGTCTATCTTTGGTTTAAACCAGCATCTGCAGTCCCTTCCTACACAGATTCACCACCCTCTGACTAGAAATTCCTCCTCATCTCCTTCCTAAAAGAACGTCCTTTAATTCTGAAGCAACGACCTCCAGTCCTAGACTCTCCCACTAGTGGAAACATCCTCCCCACTCTATCCAAGCCTTTCACTCTTCAGCAAGGAAGAAAAACTCGGCCTAACCTATAGACAGAGACTGAATCGGCTCGAATACAGCACAGAAACAGGCCCTTCGGCCCACCAAGACTGTGCCGACCATTCACTAGTACTAGCGGGGATGATCAGGCATGATCACATTGAATGGCGGTGCTGGCTCGAAGGTCCGAATGGCCTGCTCCTGCACCTATTGTCTATTGTCTAATCCTACACACACTAGGGACAATTTACAATCTTTACCCAATTAACCTACAAACCTGTGCGTCTTTAGAATATGGGAGGAAACAGGAGCACCCTGGGGAAAACCCATGGGGTCACGGGGAGAACGTGCAAACTCCGTACAGACAGCGGCCATAGTCAGGTTTGAACGCTTTAAGGCGGCAACTCTATCGTTACACCACTAAATCTTTATTGCGTAGAGCATGGAAACAGGCCCCTCGGCGCATTGAATCCACACCAAGACCCATTTACACTAATACTATTTTATTTTACACACATTCCGTCGGCCCACTGAGTCTGCGCCGACCAGTGATCCCTGCACACTTACACTATCCTGCACACTTACACTATCCTACACACTTACACTATCCTACACACACTGGGCACAATTTGTCAATTGTACCAAGCAAATTAACCTACTCTACTTTTCTCCACTGAAACGACCAAACTGCTCCCATTATTCCAGATGTGGCCCCACCAGTGTTTTATAAACATTGGCTATAACTTGGCTACTCTTGAATTCAGTAGCACATGTAACGAAGGTCTATATGACTGCCACCACATCTACATGTGCTGCCACCTTCAGGGATCTTTGGGACATACAACAATAACCCTCTGTTCTCCAGTGCTCCCCAGGGTCCTATCATTCACTTTCCGATCCTTATCTGCCCTCTCGCAAAGCTGCACTTCACACTCATTGGAATTAAATTCCGTCAGCCCATTGAAGCTGTGCAGATGATCAATATGTTTCTGTAGCTGCACTGTCCACAACTCGACCAATGTTGATGTCATCTGCAAACTTACTAATCACACCTCCTATATAAACATCAAAGTCACTATTGTACACAGCAAACAGCAGGGGTCCCAGTATTGACCACCGCAGTACACCACTGGTCTCGGATTTCCATTCATAAATGCAACCCTTCGACATCACCCACTCTCTCATTCTACTTGGTTCGGCAGCATGAGCGCCCAGGAGCGGAAAAGACTACAAAAAGTAGTAAACACTGCCCAGTCCATGGTACACAAAAATGCTGGAGAAACTCAGCGGGTGCAGCAGCATCTATGGAGCGAAGGAAATAGGCAACGTTTCGGGTCGAAACCCGGAAGGGTTTCGGCCCGAAACGTTGCCTATTTCCAGAAGGGTTTCGGCCCGAAACGTTGCCTATTTCCTTCGCTCCATAGATGCTGCTGCACCCGCTGAGTTTCTCCAGCATTTTTGTCTACCTTCGATTTTCCAGCATCAGCAGTTCCGTCTTAAACACTGCCCAGTTCATCATCGGCTCTGACCTCCCTACCATCGAGGGGATCTATCGCAGTCGCTGCCTCAAAAAGGCTGGCAGCAGCATCATCAAGGACCCACACCATCCGGAGCTCCTGGAGAAAACTCATGCAGGTCACGGGGAGAACGTACAAAATCCGTACAGACAGCGCCCGCGGTCAGGATCGAACCCGGATCCCTGGCGCTGTGAGGCAGCAACTCCACCGCTGTGCCCACCGCACCACCCGTAGTTCTGAAGGGAACCACCAGTGCTCAGATCTGGACTGATCCCCGTACACTGTTCGTCCAGATTACTGAGAGGTCAGGGGGGAAAAATCTGATGTCAACTGTGGGGGCCAAGTTGAGATGCCAGCTTTACCCTGAGGTACGCACTCCCAGGTGCTGTGCAAGGTCGGACCTGGCTCAAGACCTAAATGGGTGGCGAGTCTTTTCTTTAGAGATGCTGCGCGGAAACAGCCCTCAGCCCACTGAGCTGAGCTGACCAGCAATCACCCAGACACTAGCAATATCCGACACACTTAAAAATTTTACCGAGGACAATTAGCCTACAAACCTGTATGTCTTTGGAGCGTGGGATGAAACCGATGCTCCCATTCAGTCACAGGGAGACAGAACGTACAAACTCCGTACAGACAGCACTCACAGCCAGGATTGACCCTGGGTCTCTGGTGCAGTAAGGCAGCAACTATTAAGGGCCTGTCCCACTTACGTGTCCTTGGCTCGCAAATTACACGACCTCATGGTCGCGTAGAGGCGCACGGGCATCCTATGTCCACGCGGGGGCCGGTCCCACCGAGAAGCGCGGAGGGGTATGTAGTTGTGCGCGACATCGCGCGGGGCTCCGAAATTTTTGTAGCGAATGAAATCTTCGCGGGCCAACGGTCTGTCGCGGAACTGACTGCCAAAGTGGGACAGGCCCAAGACCCTGGACCTCCAACAGCAGCAGAAGCAGGCAAACGATCGTTGAACTCGGCCTGCGGCTCACGGCCATTGCGGTCCGGATCCGCCCCCACCTACTCCCAGAGCAGGGCCAAGAAAACCCCAAAGAGTCAAAGAGACAAAGATCAAAGACTCATACAGCACAGAAACAGGCCATTTGGCCCAACACAGCCATGCCAACAAAGATGCCCCATCTAAGCTACTCCCATTTATCAATGTTTGGCTCATAAACCTTTCCTATCCACGTCCAAATGTCTTTTATTGTACATTTCATTGCCTCGACTAATTCTTCAATTATTGCTTTAATGTCTAAAATGATTTCTAAGTCTTCGTTTTCATATTTTCAAGATGTTATATCAATTCTTAATTGCTTACTTTAATTTTGTTCGCTTTTCCAAATGTTGCTAAAAGTCTGAGATATTTATAAGGTGTGGAAATCTATGACAGCTTTGTCAAGCGGCAGAGCTCCCTGACCACTGTATTGCTGACAAAGCCCAGCAGGTGTGTGCTGAGGTCCGGCCTTTGCAGTAGGCCATCCGAAGCCTAGCGCTCAGCGTTGAAGCAGGCTCTTCGGCCTACCTTGCCCCAGTCAACGTCCAAGTTGACATACTTCCTATTCATATACTGTATATTCCTTCTGCAGTTGTACAGGGCCCTAGTGAGACCACACCTGGAGTATTGTGTGCGGTTTTGGTCCCCTAATTTGAGGAAGGACATTCTTGCTATTGAGGGAGTGCAGCGTAGGTTTACAAGGTTAATTCCCGGGATGGCGGGACTGTCATATGCTGAGAGAATGGAGCAGCTGGGCTTGCACACTCTGGAGTTTAGAAGGATGAGAGGGTATCTCATTGAAACATATAAGATTGTTAAGGGCTTGGACACGCTAGAGGCAGGAAACATGTTCCCGATGTTGGGGGAGTCCAGAACCAGGGCCCACAGTTTAAGAATAAGGAGTTAGAACGGAGACTTTTTCTCACAGAGAGTGGTGAGTCTGTGGAATTCTCTGCCTCAGAGGGTGGTGGAGGCAGGTTCTCTGGATGCTTTCAAGAGAGAGCTAGATAGGGCTCTTAAAAATAGCGGAGTCAGGAGATATGGGGAGAAGGCAGGAATGGGGTACTGATTGGGGATGATCAGCCATGATCACATTGAATGGCGGTGCTGGCTCGAAGGGCCAAATGGCCAACTCCTGCACCTATTATCTATTGTCTGATGTATATGTCCAAAAGTCTTTTAGAGTCATAATTGCATCTGCTGCTATTGCCGAACTACTGGTGCCAAACAATTTGCCACAGAGCAAACGTAGAGATCAGGGGAGCTGAGGGAAGAACTCCGTTACAGTGAGTAAAGAGATCTTTGGTCATATCGAACATACAGTACATTACATCGGCTCCATAGATGAATACCAATAGTTAAAGCATCCAGCGATAACTAAGCAACCAGCACATGAAGAGAGCAAAAGCCAGCTCCTACCTTGTCTGCCATTATCATCGAGGAGCCGCCGTGTATTCCAAGGATTGGGATCATAGTCTGAGCGGAAATAAAATCCAAAATTTCTGCAATGGATTCGTGATCGGTGTCATCGCCAAACACCACGCCGTGCATCTTCATCCCGGACATGAGGTCGCACACGCGCGTTATGATGCTCTTGGGGTCGGTCTCGTTGACCGACACCTGTACCACGTTGGGGTCGATGGACAAATGTTGGAAGTCATCTTTGTTCACAACGTCTTTGACGTCCATCTCGCAGGACGTGCCACCGAGGATCACGGCTATGTTCAGGGTGGATTTGCTCTTCAAGATGCCTTTCGCCCAAACCACATGAGACACGAGAATGAATAAAACCTTCAGAAGATGCAAGCCCATGTGCCTCATCTTCATTGAATTTATTCCCTGCAATAAATAAGTACAGCCTTAAACCAAAGTAATCAATATACAGCTAAACACCGAGATGGGAGCAGGATCAGAGTTGTAACAAAGAACTGCAGATGCTGTTTTTTTTTTTTTTTTTTTTTTTTTTTAAATTTTTTTTTATAATTTTTTTTACATTTTTGCGAACGCAGTCCCCCACTACCACAAATTCTGCAGTCGAGTATCCCGCATTTGGGGACATCGCAGGCGTCAGCACACCCGAATTGCAATGGGATAGCCTTGTCCTGGGAGAAACGCCTTTTTGATCACAGTCTCTCCCCTGCCAGGGAAGTATGCAGATGCTGGTTTAACAAAAAAAGACACAAAGCGCTGGAGTAACTCAGTGCGTCGGGCAGCATCTCTGAAGAACATGGTTAGGTGACGTTTTGGGTCGGGACCCTTCTTCAGATTCATCGTGGCGGTGGGTTGGAAGAGAGGAGGGGCAGGACAAAGTGATAGGTGGATACAGGCCAGATGGTTGGACAAAGCCAGATATTAAATTAATAGAATGTGGGATAAGGACAGAGGAGTTGCAGACTGTGAAGCCAGAGGAAGGAATATAGGTGAAAGGGGAGGGAGCGGAGAGTTCAGAAGATCGGCATTAGTGGCTGTGCTAATTCCTATGGATTTACATCTTTAGTTTCCGTACCATTGACCTGAAATGCCACAGATCTCCCCACAGATGCTGCCTGAGCAGTAGATTATTTCCACCCCTTTCTCTAGATGTATTCCAGACTAAAACAGATTTTAAAGCAAGTGTCCTCACTAAGGTATCATGCAAAAGATGAATTTGGTTCTGGAGAAGATATTGAAAATCCGTTAAAAAAGGCAGTAAAAGCTGGAAACACTCAGCGGGACAGGCAGCATCTGTGGAAAGAATAATAGAGTTAACACGGGCGGCACAGTGATGAAGCGGTGGAGTTGCTGACTTACAGCGCCAGAGACCCAGGTTTGATCCTGACCCGAGCTGTCTGTAGGGAGTTTGTACGTTCTCCCTGTGACCGTGTGGGTTTTCTCCAGGTGCTTCGGTTTCCTCCCACAGCTACAAAGACGTGCAGGTTTGTAGGTAAATTGGCTTCAGTAAAAATGTGAAATTGTCCCATCGTGATAGTGTACTGGTCGGCACCAACTCAGTGACCCGAGGGAACTGCTCCCACTAGGTATCTCGAAACTAAACTAATTTCTTTAAAACTTATTAACTCGGTTTTTATCTCCACAGATGCTGCTAAAACTGCTGTGCAACTATAAAACCTAAAGGACCCACTCATCAGGGGATTATATGCACCAGATTCAATTGCCTCAAAGTGATCAGGGGGAAACAGTTGGAATTACTCTGAAGCGCCCTTCACTTGCTTGTGCATGCAATGGTGCTTGCATGCACAATTGACTTGGCCAGGTGGGCCATTAAAACATGCACTGAACATTATTGGTGCTACTGCACAAGTCAGGGTGCTTCTGCATGAAGCAGAAGACCCTTACCAATGAGAAAGTTCTCCTATATATCGGAGAGACCAAGCTCAGACTGGCCGATCGTATCGCTGATGCCATCTAAAGATGGGTCCCGACCCGAAACGTCAACTATTCCCTTTTTAGTTCAGTTTCAATAGACAATAGACAATAGGTGCAGGAGTAGGCCATTCGGCGCTTCGAGCCAGCACCGCCATTCAATGTGATCATGGCTGATCATCCCCAATCAGTGAATGGCGGTGTTGGCTCGAAGGGCCGAAGGGCTGAATGGCCTCCTCCTGCACCTATTTTCTATGTTTCTAATGCCTTGCGAATAAAATAGCTGCAAATAAATAACTGCTTATATTTGTATTTATATTTATATTTGCGTTGTACAGTGGTGCAGCAGTTAAATATTTAACACAGCTTATGTGACAAATCCTTTAATCTAATTTCACAATCTACTTTAGCCAGCTTATCCTCTGTATCTGCACAATTGGTTGTATTAAATAGCCAGTAGAGCGGTGTCCCACAACTCCTTGTTCAATCCTGACCTGTCTGTGTGGAGTTTGTACGTTCTCAATAGACAATAGACAATAGGTGCAGGAGTAGGCCATTTGGCCCTTCGAGCCAGCACCGCCATTCAATGTGATCATGGCTGATCATCCCCAATCAGTACCCCGTTCCTGCCTTCTCCCCATATCCCCTGAATCCGCTATTTTTAAGAGCCCTATCTAGCTATCTCTTGAAAGCATCCAGAGAACCTGCCTCCACCGCCCACTGAGGCAGAGAATTCCAGTTTCAGTTTGACTTTATTGCCACGTGTACTGAGGTACAGTGAAAAGCTTTTGTTGCATGCTAACCAGTCAGCAGAAAGACTAATGTATGATTACAATCGAGCCATTCACAATATACAGATACATGATAAGGGAATAATGTTTGGTGGAAAAACTCTAAAAATGACCCTAAAAGGTAGGTGGTCCAATCAAAGATAGTCCGAGCGTCACTAATGAGGTAGATAGTAGTTCAGGGCTGCTCTCTGGTTGTGGTAGGATGGTTCAGTTGCCTGGTAACAGCAGGGAAGAAACTGTCCGTGAATCTGAAAGAGATGCTGCCTGTCCTGCTAAGTGACTCCAGCTTTTTGTGACTATCTTTGTTGTAAACCAGCATCTGCAGTTCCATCGTACACAGAAAATCCTAGAGTTTAGTTTAGTTTAGAGATGCAGCAGACCCTTTGGCCCATCGAGTCTAGGCCGTCCAGCGATCACTGCACATTAACACTGTCCCACACACACTAGGGATAATTTACAATTTTACCATCCTACAGTCCTGTCTGAACAAGTCTGAGGAAGGGTTTTGGCCCGAAACGTTGCCTATTTCCTTTGCTCCATAGATGCTGCCGCACCCGCTGAGTTTCTCCATCATTTTTGTCTGCCTACAAACCTGTACGTCTTTGGAGTGTGGGAGGAAACCGGAGCTCCCGGAGAAAACCCAAACAGGTCAGGGGGAGAACGTGCAAACTCCATAAAGACAGCACCTGCAGTCGGGATCGAACCTGGGTCTCTGGCGCTGAAAGGCAGCAGCTCTACCGCTGCGCCACCATGCAGCCCATAATATGCTTGCAGTAATAACAGAATACCTGCAGCAATGCAGCTCTCCTTCAGTACTGCGCTGACCAACAGCGCAGCAAATCTTGCTGCATTGCTGCTTATATAAGCGGGTGAATAGAGGTTGAACCATCAACAATATTCTTTACTGAAGGCAGTTCATCTCAACTAATGGCATCGTCTGTAACAATTTATCAAAATTATACTATGTGGCGCACATAGTAAAGGTACATTAATACTAATACGTACAGTTTTCCTATTTAAGATATCAATGAAAACCATCAGCCTTCCAGAAACATGAACTAACACAGACAGTTAACTAATTACATTAATCTCCATCCCTCACCCCACCCTAGTTCTCCGACTAGTTTTACTGTCCTCCTGATTAATTATTGTCCTAATCATCCTCCCCTCAGCTAACAATGAACCATTCTACATTTCCTTAATCAACATTCCTCCCCTTTTCCTTCTTTCTTTCCCCCCCCCCCACCCCCCATCAGTCTGAAGAAGGGTTTCGGCCCGAAACGTCGCCTATTTCCTTCGCTCCATAGATGCTGCTGCACCCGCTGAGTTTCCCCAGCAATTTTGTGTACCTTCTGCTTTGATCTGTCCTTTTCACACCTTGCCGTTCCATATCTCTGGTTTTCATCTCCCATGACTCTCAGTCTGAAGAAGGGTGTTGACCTGAAACGTCACCCATTCCTTCTCGCCAGACAGAGATGCTGCCTGCCCCGCTGAGTTAAGCCCCTGTCCCACTTAGGAGACCTAAACAGCAACCTCTGGTGACCTTGCCCGCCACCCAAAGTTTCCATGAGGTCACCGGAGGTTTTGGTCACTCTCCCTAATGGTGGAAAGTGGTTTCCACGTGGTCGAGGCTTCATCTAGGTTGCCGCTATTTTTTCATCATGATTTAAACCGGCCTCGACTAAAAATAGGTTGCCGTTTTAAAAATTGATTAGTTTTTAGTCGCAGGTCTAGTCGAAGCCGGTTTTCTTCATAGTTGAGGAAGGTTTTCAACACATGCGTGGGAGGTGGTAGGAGGTTGTAGGTCACCTCGACCTTGATTTTTTTTTGGGTGGGACAGGGGCTTTACTCCATCATTTTGTGTCTATCTACATTCATCCATAGTCACAATTTCATTGTCCTATCTGGGACATATGACAATAAACTCTCTTGTCTCTTGTCTCTTGTCAAATTCATCTAAATTTTCACCCAGTCTCTTGCTCACTGAAACACATTTGATATTTCTGAAGACCCTACCCCTTGGGCATCAGTAGCCTCTGGGCCTCGTACACACCTGCTCTCACCTCCTCTTCTGCAATTCTTTTCGTTTAGAGATACAGTGCGGAAACAGGCCCTTCAGTCCACCGAGTCCACACTGACCAGTTATCCCTGCACACCAGCACTACCCTACACACACCAGGGACAATTTTTACATTTGTACCAAGCCAATTAACCTACAAACCTGTTTAAGAAGGAACTGCAGATGCTGGAAAATCGAAGGTAGACAAAAATGCTGGAGAAACTCAGCGGGTGCAGCAGCATCGATGGAGCGAAGGAAATAGGCAACGTTTCGGGCCGAAACCCTTCTACAACCTACAAACCTGTACGTCTTTGGAGTGTGGGAGGAAACCGAAGACCGATTTGCTGCTTGACAGCGCCAGTAGACCCAGGTTCGATCCTGACTACGGGTGCTGTCTGTACGGAGTTTGCACCTTCTCCCCGTGACCACGTGGGTTTTCTCCGAGATCTTCGGTTTCCTCCCACACTCCAAAGACATCTGTAGGTTAATTGGCTTGGTATAAGTGTAAATTGTCCTTGGTGTGTGTTGGATAGTGTTAGTATGCGGGGTGATTGCTGGTCATCGCGGACTCAATGGGCTGAAGGGCCGGTTTCCATGCCGTATCTCGAAAGTAAAAGGTGTAATACAATTTTGTTGCCAAGTACTTCACAAAGAATAACTTTAACAATGAAGGTACACAAAAATGCTGGAGAAACTCAGCGGGTGCAGCAGTATCAATGGAGCAAAGGAATAGGTGACGTTTCGGGTCGAGACCCTTCTTCAGACTGATGTGGGGGGGGGGGGGGCGTGAAAAAGAAAGGAAAAGGCAGAGACAGCAGGCTGTGGGAGAGCTGGGAAGGGGAGGGGAAGGAGGGAGAAAGCAAGGACTACCTGAAATTGGAGAAGTCAATGTTCATACCGCTGGGGTGTAAACTAACCAAGAAATATGAGGTGCTGCTCCTCCAATATGCGGTGGGACTCACTCTGGCCATGGAGGAGGCCCAGGACATAAAGTCGGATTCGGAATGGGAGGGGGAGTTGAAGTGCTGAGCCACCGGGAGATCAGGTTGGTTATTGCAAACTGAGCGGAGGTGTTGGACGAAGCGATCGCCAATTTAACAAGAACGTTATTTGTAGCCTAAAATCGCGGGCACCTTTAAATACAGAGTACGATACAAATTTGCAATGTATCAGCTCCAAAATACATTGCTCAACTCAAATCTGAAACACACATAATAGACACAGGCTTCTGATAGAAGCTCAGAAATGTTATATTCAGCCCTTCCCTGTAGGCTCAGTGACATATTTTGCCCAAAAAAACATCAGGCAATTCATTCATGCTTCGAAGATTAAATTCAAGCATTTCCTCAACACCTTCCATTCTTAATAAATGCAAAGTACAACTTTATCTCTTGTCCATTGCTCTGTCTTCCTTTTGTTAATGAAATTAAATTAATTGTATTGGAGTGGTAAGAGACTGTATTCATACGTACTCACACACGCACAATCATGGAAGAATATATCATTGTCAAGAACACACACATATTTATGCTAACATGTACGTAAGCACGCATGCAATTACGTAAGCACGCACAGCGGCATAGTCACACATATGTGTAAGTATGTGTAAATACATACTTATGTGCACACACACACACGTGCACACACACGTGCACACAGAAGCACACACACCGCACACACACGCACACACACACATATGTGCACACACGTGCACACACACGTGCACAAAGGCGCACACACACAACGCACACACACACCGCACACACACGCACACACACACCGCACGCACACACACCGCACACACATGCACACACACGTGCACACACATGACACGGCAATGCTAAGGATCACTACTCCACATCAGGTGGTGCGTAAATAAAGTTCAGAATATAGTGTTATTCAGAGAAAGTGCAAATAAAATAAAGTTAAAGGGCCACAAGGAGGTAGATTGGAAGATCGGTAATTCACCCCTAGCACAAGAGTGGTCTGTTCCAGATTCTGATAACATTGAGGAAGAATCTGGTGATATGCCAATAGTCAAGAGTGTCTTATTGTCATGTGTCCCAGAAAGAACAATGAAATTCTTACCTGCAGCATCACAACAGAATATGTAAACATGGTGTTCGGTAAACAATATAATAAACGAGAAAAAAAGTCCAATGTATCCATATATATATATAATATATATGCACGCACATATGCATGTGCTCAAGCACGCGCACACACACACACAAGCACGCACGCACAGCCCTGAGAACAGTCCAAATGATACAGCGTTGATAAGCATCACTCCTCTCCTCTCTAATGCAATACCAGTTTGGAAGATAGAAAATATGAAACGATGGGCAATTCTTTCTAGCTAAAATGACTAATCAAATTTGACCATAATTAATCAGTTGCAAAAATAAACATTATCCATCACAATAAAGATACTTATAAGGTGTATGTTCTGTTAAAGATAATCACAAAGCCGTCCGCCAGTAATCATTCCATGCATTTGTGACAGCAGAATAATATATTCCTTCATTACAGAGTTCCTTCTTCCTGACATGTTCAGAATGAGAAACAGCAATGATGGATCGGTGCCACAGTGTAGCTCTAACAATATTTAATGCTGCACCATTTGGCTCAGTGGTACTCCTGTGTCTTTCTATCATTGAATGTTACGTTGAATTAACAGTGTAGGTATAAGCCACCAGCCCAAAAACAAAACGTTCGCTAGAACATTAATTGGGGACCAGAGTACAAAAGCCAGTGCCCCAGTTGTAGCATTATATCCAATTCTGGGCACCAGAAACTAGGAGAGGCCTGAGAACCATGATAGAGTCTTTAAGAAGGAGCTGCAGATGCTGGAAAAATCGAAGGTACGCAAAAATGCTGGAGAAACTCAGCGGGTGCAGCAGCATCTATGGAGCGAAGGAAATAGGCAACGTTTCGGGCCGAAACCCGGAAGGGTTTCGGCCCGAAACGTTGCCTATTTCCAGAAGGGTTTCGGCCCGAAACGTTGCCTATTTCCTTCGCTCCATAGATGCTGCTGCACCCGCTGAGTTTCTCCAGCATTTTTGTGTACCTTAGAGTAGTCTAATTTAGTTTAGTTTAGGACTTTAGATCTTCGACCGCCGGCCTGCGGCCTACACCATTTTGAAGCCGCGGTCTCAGGTAGGGAAGCGCTGATTCGGGACTTACCTTGTCTGCACATCTGGCCGCCCGCAGCGGCGACTGCGGAGGGTTGTGGTCCCGACCACGGGGGAAAATGGAGGAGGACTGGCCAAACTTTGTGCCTTCCAACACAGTTATAAATGCTGTGGTGGGTGTTTGTGTTAAATTTTTATTGTGTATTGTGTGTTATTTATTTTTATTGTACCGCTGCTGGCAGGTTCATTTCACTGCACTTTGCTGTGTACGTGACGAATAAATCTGACTTGACTTGACTTGAGATACAGAGCGGAAACAGGCCCTTCGGCCCACCGAGTCCGTACCGACTAACCATTCCCGTATCCCAGGATTACTGGTCTTAATGACTACAGGCCTGTCGCACTGACTTCTGTAGTCATGAAGACACTTGAAAGACTTGTGCTGGCCCTGCTGCAAATATCACAAACCCCCTGCTGGATCCCCTGCAGTTTGCATACCGGGCAAATAGTTCAGTGGATGACGCAGTCCACCTAGGCCTGCACTTCATCCTCCAGCATCTATACCGCCAGGGTGGTGTGTACCTATACAAGGATTATGTTTATGGATTTTAGCTCTGCATTCAACACCATTGTGCCAGAGCTACTACACTCCAAACACTCCCAGTTGACTGTGCCTGAACCCCTCTATCAGTGGATCATCAACTTCCTGACAGACAGGCTGGGAAAGCAAGTCTCGGGCCCGCAAACACACAGCATAGGAGCACCGCAAGGCTGCATACTCTCTCCTCTCCTCTACTCTCTCTATACCAACGACTGCACCTCCACAGACCCCTCTGTCAAACTTCTCAAGTATAGTGGGACAGGCCCTTTAGGCTCGTCAAGGAAGCAGGTGACAAACAAGTGCGGGCTCTGATATCATTTCCCAGTGCTCTTTGGCCCTTGGGCACGGCACCAGAGGGCTGGAAAGCTGCTGGTTGTTTAAAAAGGGACGAAGGGGCAGATGGACTCCAAGGAGACCAGGCAGCCTGATGCCAAGAGCAGGCAAATGATTGGAAAAAGCCCAGAAGGAGCATTTACAGAGGCGCGATTTAATCAAATAAGGCCAGCATGGTTTTGTTAAAGGAAGGCATTTTTTTTCAGAAGATAACAAGGAGTTTCAATGAGGGCACATTAGCTGAAGCAGCATTAATGGTTTTTAAAGGTTGTTTGACAAAGGGATTTATAGACAATAGACAACAGGTGCAGGAGTAGGCCATTCGGCCCTTCGAGCCAGCACCGTCATTCAATGTGATCATGGCTGATCATCCCCAATCAGTACCCCGTTCCTGCCTTCTCCCCATATCCCCTGACTCCGCTATTTTTAAGAGCTCTCTCTTGAAAGTATCCAGAGAACTCAGCGGGTCAAACAGCATCTCTGAAGAACAGTCTGAAGAAGGGTCCCGGCCCGAAATGTCACCAATCCATATTCTCCAGAGATGCTGCCTGACCTGTTGAGTTACTCCAGCACTTTGAGTCCTTTAAGGAATCATGTCCATTGGTGGCCCCATAGCAGAATCATCCATGTCGGGGGGGCTGGAGACTGGACGTATCCTCAGCTAATTCTGCTACCACCATCATCTATTGCTCCCACTGATTGTCGCTGGAAGTTGGCGTCCTTTTCAGAATGGATGATAACAGCGAGGTCAACATTTGAAACATGGAAGATGGAAGCGGAAGGAGAAGATCACCGTTGGCAGCGAGGGCAATAACTGCAGGTAATGGATTTGTTCATTTGTAGAAGGATGAGAACGAGATATAAAAATAAACTATTTCACGCACCAAGGTGGGTGTCTGGAAATCTTTGCCACCAACTCTTCCATGCCAAGCCCGTGTGGTAGGGGTGGGGGTTGTGCGGGGGGGGGAGAAAGTTGGAAGAGGTGAGAGGCAGGACAAGGCATGCCTCTGGGGAGGGGGGGGGCGAGTTTGTTAGGCACATTTCCCCCCACATCAGATCATAAGGTCATATGTTATAGGAGCAGAATTAGGCCATTCGGCCCATCAAGTCTACTCCGCCATTCAATCTTGGCTGATCTATCTCTCCCTCCTAACCCCATTCTCCTGCCTTCTCCTGCCTTCTCCCCATAACCTCTGACACCTGTAATAATACAGAACCCATCTATCTCTGCCTTAAAAATATCCACTGACTTGGCCTCCACAGCCGTCTGAGCAAAGATTTCCACAGGTTCGCCACCCTCTGACTAAAGAAATTTCCCCTCACCTCCTTCATAAAAGAGCGTCCTTTAATCCTGAGGCTGTGACCTCTAATCCTAGACTCCCCCAGAGAGGTAGGGAACACCTCTCAGCGAAGGGAAGAGGATGTTGCCTGGACTAGAGGGTCTGAGTTAGAGAGAGGGGTTGAGTAGGCTGGGACTCTATTCCTTGGAGCGCAGCAGGATGAGGGGTGATCTTATTGAGGTGTGTAAAATCATGAGAGGAATAGTTCGGGTAGATTCACAGAGTCTCTTGCCCAGAGTAAGTGAATCAAGGACCAGAGGACATAGGTTTAAGGTGAAGGGGAAAAGATTTCATAGGAATCTGACAATAGACAGATTGCCACAGAGGGCTGTGGAGGCCAAGTCAGTGGATATTTTTAAGGCAGAGATAGACAAATTCTTGATTAGAACGGGTGCCAAGGGTTATGGGGAGAAGGCAGGAGAATGGGATTAGACTATAGACAATAGACAATAGGTGCAGGAATAGGACATTTGGCCCTTCGAGCCAGCACCGCCATTCATTGTGATCATGGCTGATCATCCCCAATCAGTACCCCGTTCCTGCCTTCTCCCCATATCCCCTGACTCTGCTATTTTTAAGAGCCCTATCTAGCTCTCTCTTGAAAGCATCCAGAGAACGGGTAACCTTTACACACAAAGAGTGGTGGGTGTATGGAACAAGCTGCCTGAGGAGGTAGTTGAGGCTGGGACTATCCCAACGTTTAAGAAACTGTTAGACAGGTACATGGATAGGACAGGTTTGGAGGGATATGGACCAAATGCGGGCAGGTTGGACTAGTGTGGCTGGTGTGGGTAAGTTGGGCTGATGGGCCTGTTTCCACGTTGTATCACTCTATGACTATGAGGTAAAGGCCACCCCCTTCCTCCAGTATTGTTGATACGATACATCTCTTTCCTGATACTGGACCTCTTCACCCTGCTGAAGGTTTTTGATCGAAAGATACAGCATGGAAACAGGCCCTTCGGCCCAAGTACACGCCGACCATCGATCAGCCGTTCGCCCTAGTTCCAAGTAAGGCCACTTTTGCGTTCACTACTCACGCTCCAAGGGCAATTTACAGAGGGCCAGCAAACCTGCAAACCCGCGCGACTTTGGGATGTGGGAGGAAACCGGAGCACCCGGAGGACACCCGCGCGGTCACAGGGAGAAGGTGCACCCGAGATCAAGATCGAACCCGGGCCTCTAGCGCTGCCAGTTGCACCACTCTGCTGCCCCAAAGCCTCCAACAGTAGAAGCTGCAACATCATAGAGAGACACAAAATGCAGGAGCAACTCAGTGGGTCAGGCAGCATCTCTGGAGAACATAGATAGATGACATTTTGGGTCGGGACTCTTCTTCAGGCTAATATTTTGGCACTTTTATCGTAACGGTATCCTTACAACTGTGGGAGATCCCAGACATTTAGTTACTCCAATGATAGACAAAAATGCAGGAGCAACTCAGAGAGACAGGCAGCATCACTGGAGAGAAGGAATGGGTGATGTTTCGGGTCGAGACCCTTCTTCATCACTGAATTCCACCAGTAGTTCCCTGTGTTACAGGTAGAAGCCAGTGGCTAAATGAGGAGAATTCAGTCCGCATCCCAACCCCCTGTTTCCTTTTTACGGCAATACTTTTATATTCTGTACATTTAAAGAGCAAAAACTTACAGCAAGTTGCGAAGCAGGGATGTGGAATTGATCGAAGCATAGACGTTTCTCTGCAGTACGAGGAGTACTGAGGCTGGCTTGCACTGGGGAGGCACCGTTTTCTGGATGAGATGTTAGTCCGAAGCTCCGTCTGGCCTCTCAGCTGCACGTAACGGGTCCCCTGGCACTGTTTGGGAGAAGAGCAGAGAAGGTGCTTATGACCTCCTTGTGGGAGCTTGCTATGCGTGGCCCGCCTTACCTACCCTGCACCACCCAGCTGCACAAACATACACCCTGCCCTGCCTCACATCAGTCACTTGGACCTTCACCTCTGTTGAAAGCCGGCGCAGAATCCTCCTTTACCTTCAGTGACACCATTCTTTCCCCGAAACCGGGCGCTTATTCCGCCGAACCTGACTCACATTTTATGTGTACTCGTACATAACCCAGAACCGTAACAATAGTGTCCCTCGGTACTTGGACTGGATGCTTCTGCCTTTCACAGACACACTTATTCAATCTCTCCACAAGCACAGAGAGGGAAGGATCAGTAAAAACTATTAGGCTGATTAATTGCCCATCCAACAAACATCCAGTTATGTTCAAATTCAGGCCTTTGGAACTGTTCATTTCCTTACGCAATGAGTCAAAATAACAGACACGCGGTATGTTCCCATATGGTTAATTGGCAACTTCTCGCAGCTATACCAGGCATGGTATTACTTTGTCCCCAGAATACAGGATAAATCCAGAGTAATTACCCCCCCCCATCAGTCTACTCAAAATCATCAGACAAGTGATGGAAGGTATTGCTGACTGCCATTAAACAGTACTTGCTCACTAGTAACCTGTTCATCAAGGCCCAGTTTGAATTCCATCACAACTCCAAAATCAAGAGCTGCTGCCTCACAGTGCCAGAGACCCGGGTTCCATCCTGACCTTGATTGCTTCCACATCCCAGAGACGTGTAGGTTACTTTAAACATGGCTGATCTCCGCCTCCGAATCCCATTTTCCTGCCTTCTCCCCATAACCCTTGACACTCATTCTAATCAAGAATATGTCTATCTCTGCCTTAAACATATCCACCTGACTTGTCCCGAACCAGGGGCCACACACAGTTTAAGAATAAGGAGTAAGCCATTTAGAACGGAAACGAGGAAACACTTTTTCACACAGAGAGTGGTGAGTCTGTGGAATTCCCTGCCTCAGAGGGCGGTGGAGGCAGGTTCTCTGGATGCTTTCAAGAGAGAGCTGGATAGGGCTCTTAAAGATAGCGGAGTCAGAGGATATGGGGAGAAGGCAGGAACGGGGTACTGATTGGGGATGATCAGCCATGATCACATTGAATGGCGGTGCTGGCTCGAAGGACCAAATGGCCTACTCCTGCACCTATTGTCTATTGTCTATAGTCTAATCCCATTCTCCTGCCTTCTCCCCATAACCCTTGGCACCTGTTCTAATCAAGAATTTGTCTATCTCTGCCTTAAAAATATCCACTGACTTGGCCTCCACAGCCCTCTGTGGCAATGAGTTCCACAGATTAACTGCCCTCTGACTAAAGAAGTCCCATCTCACAATTATCCCTAGTCTGTGTGGGATAGTGTTATTGTGCAGGGATCGCTGGTTGGCTCGGACTCGGTGGTCCGAAGGGCCTGTTTCCGCCAACACAAAGGCATTCACAAAGCCTTTCACTGTACCTCGGTAGACATAACTATAATAATAAAATCTAAACCTAAACCGCACTACAACCTTCTCAATTAGGAATAGGTAATAAACGGTGGTTTTGCCCGCAACGCCCACGTCACAGAAACAAAGTTCATGGTCCTGTTTGAAAGCTGAACTGTCTCGGAGGTCCCAGTCTCTAACACAATCGCAAGGGCTTCACAGGGAACAACTCAAGATGGCATAGATCTAATGGTCAAGCTGTTCTTCCAATCGCTGGAATCATGAGCTAAAGAATTGCTTATCTTTGTGTAAGAAGGAACTGCAGATGCTGGTTTAAACCAAAGATAGACACAAAAAGCTGGAGTAACTCAGCGGGTCAGGCAGCGTCTCTGGAGAGAAGGAATGGGTGACGTTTCGGGTCGCGACCCTTCTTCAGACTCGTTCTACCACAAGAAACATTTTCTTTACTAACTTTTCACAGTTTAAGGATAAAGGGGAAATCTTTAAGGACTGAGATGAGAAAATCATTTTTTACACGGAGAGTGGTGAATCTCTGGAATTCTCTGCCACAGAAGGTAGTTGAGGCCACAGTTCATTGGCTATATTTAAGAGGGAGTTAGATGTGGCCCTTGTGGCCAAAGGGATCAGGGGGTATGGAGAGAAGGCAGGGATGGGATACTGAGTTGGATGATCAGCCATGATCGGTGCAGGTTCGAAGGGCTGAATGGCCTACTCCTGCACCTATTTTCTATGTTTCTATGTTCACTTACCAGAAAAGCGTTTCACTGTACACGTGACAATAAACTAAACTGAACTGAACTGACTTTCAGTCACACGTTTATATTACTTAAAACTTTGATAGGATTTACAATTAAGTTTTCTTTTTTTAATGTTTCCAAAACTTCACGGCAGATAAATTACTAGAAAGAATCGTGCAACACTGCTGTGCCGCGGGGCACAGATGCATCAACTGTGATGTGAGACGCTGGAGTCAACTTTAGAAACTTCAGAAGTTTCTTGTCTTAGGACCTCACACCACACTGACACCATGTCCCAGGAGAGCATGGTTTCATTCTATCCTCAACAATCAATCATGGCATTTTTAAAGAGAAAATGTGAAGTATGAAGGAAGTGATCCATCCCTCTCTTGGCTAATGTCTTTTTTTTTAAATGTCTGGTCTTAAGGGATGCAGGTACCTTGAATTCGATGCTTGACAGATTCCCTTCATTTGTGCCTGCACAAGAGGCCTTGGATTTACTCACTTTTTTTTGGTCTGAAGCAGTGGTTATTGGAGTGTTATATGTTGGCCAGGGTCAAGCCAAATGCATTCACAACAGGCGGCAGTATTCAGACCAAATCTGCCACAACTCAAATATGTGTCTACCTTTAGAGTTTAGATTTGAGTGATAGGGCATGGAAACAGGCTCTTCTGCCCATTGAGTCCACTTTGACCAGTGATCATCCGCTTACACTAGTTTGTAGGTTAAGTGGCTTGGTATAAATGTAAATTATCCCTAGTCTGTGTAGGATTGTAGAATCTATCGCAGTCGCTGCCTCAAAAAGGCTGGCAGTATCAT
Source organism: Amblyraja radiata (assembly GCF_010909765.2). NCBI lineage: Eukaryota > Metazoa > Chordata > Chondrichthyes > Rajiformes > Rajidae > Amblyraja > Amblyraja radiata. The sequence continues at coordinate 4,366,925 of NC_045993.1, read as the reverse complement.
CAAGGGCCCACACCATCCTGGCCACACACTCATCTCCCTGCTACCTTCAGGTAGAAGGTACAGGAGCCTGAAGACTGCAACGACCAGGTTCAGGAATAGCTACTTCCCCACAGCCACCAGGCTATTAAACTTGGCTCGGACAAAACTCTGAACATTAATAGCCCATTAGCTGTTTATTTGCACTTTATTACAAAGGCGCTATATAAATCCCATCCATTATTATTATTATTATTATTATCTGTTTTATTTATTCATGTGTGTATATATTTATATCATGGTATATGGACACACTGATCTGTTCTGTAGTCATGCCTACTATATTCTGTTGTGCTGAAGCAAAGCAAGAATTTCATTGTCCTATCAGGGACACATGACAATAAACTCTCTTGAATCTTGAATCTCTTGAATTTTGAATCTAGTGTTAATGTGCGGGGATCGCTGGTCGGCACGGACTAGGTGGGGGGAAGGGCCTGTTTCCACGCTGTATCTCTAAACTAAACTAAACTAAACATCATCCACTGCATACACGAGGGGAAATCTTACAGAGGACAACTAACCTACAAAACCCGCACGTCTTTGGGATGTGGGAGGGATCCGGAGCACCCAGAGGAAACCCACGAGGTCACAGAGAAAAGGTACAAACTCCAGCCAGACGGCACCCGAGAACAGGATCGAACCCAGGACTCTGGCGCTGTGAGGCAGCTGCACTACCAGCTGTGTCACTGTTACCACCCTTATTTATTTAACTATTTTGGACTTAAAACACAGTGAGCAGTAGACAATAGGTGCAGGAGTAGGCCATTCGGCCCTTCGAGCCAGCACCGCCATTCAATACGATCATGACTGATCATCCAGAATCAGTACCCCGTTCCTGCTTTTTCCCCATATCCCTCGATTCTATTAGTGCTAGCTATATTTAACTCTCTCTTGAATACATCCAGTGAATTGGCCTCCACAGCCTTCTGTGGCAGAGAATTCCACAGATTCACAGTTCTCTGGGTGAAAACGTTTTTCCTCATCGCATTGCTAAATGGCCTACTCCTTATTCTTAAACTATAATAATAATAATAATAATAATGGATGGGATTTATATAGTACCTTTCTAATACTCAAGGCGCTTTACATCGCATTATTCATTCACTCCTCAGTCACACTCGGTGGTGGTAAGCTACTTCTGTAGCCACAGCTGCCCTGGGGCAGACTGACGGAAGCGTGGCTGCCATTCTGTGCCTACGGCCCCTCCGACCACCACCAATCACTCACACACATTCACACACAGGCAAAGGTGGGTGAAGTGTCTTGCCCAAGGACACAACGACAGTATGCACTCCAAGCGGGATTCGAACCGGCCACCTTCCGGTCGCCAGCCGAACACTTAGACCATTGCGCCATCTGCCGTCCCATGACCCCCATTTCTATGACCCCCAGTTCTGGACTCCCCCAAAATCGGGAACATTTTTCCTGCATCTAGCCTGTCCAATCCTTTAAGAAACAGACCAAGCCTGCCTCGACCCAAGTACTTGTTCAGGTAATGTCTGAAATTTACAGGCGCATACAGTATGGCAATTTGGAGACGCATGGGAGGCTGAATTGGGCAGCCCTCGATGAGTGTGTTAATAATGATGTGACATTAATCTGAAGCACTAATGTAATGTGTGCTGGTGCCCAACTGATTGACTTCACCATCTGGTCCCTGCTAGCTTGCTATTGATTGACTTGATTTCCAAAGCCTGGAGATGCCTAAGCAGTCCAGGTCTCAGAAACATCCAGGAGGCAGGATCACTGCTGCCTGGTAGTCCATGTATTGTGCACCTCGTCAGAAGTCTTGCCCTTCAACTATTTCTTCCCTCGACAATTCCTCCCATCAACTTCGAAGCAAGTAGTGAATATCATGTGTGAAGAAGGGTCTCGACCTGAAATCTCACCCATTCCTTTTATCCAGAGATGCTGCCCGTCCCGCTGAGCTACTCCAGCTTTTTGTGTCTATCTTCGGTTTAAACCAGCATCTATCTCCAGTTCCTTCCTACAAACTTGAATATTATTATTAGGTCCAGCCTTCTCTTTGCAGTCACGGGAACTCAGAATAAAAGAACGTACCTTTAGAAAGGAGATGAGGAGGAATTTAGTTTAGTTTAGTTTAGAGATACAATGCAGAAACAGGCCCTTCGGCCCATCAAGTCCGTGCCAACCAGCGATCCCCACACACTTACACTATCCTACAGACTAGGGACGATTTACAATTATACCATGCTAATTAATCTACATACCTGGACGTCTTTTCTTTAGTCAGAGGGAGGTGAATCTGTGGAATTCTGCCACAGATGGCTGTGGAGGCCAAGTCAGTGGATATTTTTAAGGCAGAGATAGATAGATACTTGATTAGTACGGGTATCATGGATTATGTGAAGAAGGCAGGAGAATTGGGTTAGGAGCTAAAGATAGATCAGCCATGATTGAATGGAAGAGATGGGCCAAATGGCCTAATTCTCCTCCTAACACTTGTGAAGTCGTCAGCTTCTCTGAACAAATAAGACGAACCAACCTCATGGTCCTGAAGCGGACTTAAACCCTAAGCACTGAGGACATATTTCCTCTCTGCAGGGCAATGATAGCAGAGGCACTGGCCAAAGGTTCTATTCTGTTTCAACAGATGTTCTATTCTGAACTCCCTCATAGTAAAAGCTTAATAAGACAGAGAAAAAGATGCAAGGATGTGCTCAAAACTTCCTTTGCAGGATCCCCACTGACTCATGAGAACCTTTGGCCCATGGCAAAGATCAAATAGATTGGGTAAATGCAATTAATGGGAACCTGAGGTGTAAGTTTGATTACACAAAGAGTGGTGGGTGTATAGAACGAGCTGCCGGAGGAGGTAGTTGAGGCAGGGACTATCGCAATGTTTACGATACATTTAGACAGGTACGTGGACAGGACAAGTTTAGAGGGATATGGGCCAAATGCTGGCAAGTGGGACTAGTGTAGATGGGACGTGTTGGTCGGTGTGGACAAGTTGGACTGATGGGCCTGTTTCCATGCTGTATGGCTCTTAACACTTTTTCTCACAGAGAGTTGTGAGTCTGTGGAATTCTCTGCCTCAGAGGGCGGTGGAGGCAGGTTCTCTGGATGCTTTCAAGAGAGAGCTAGATAGGGCTCTTAAACATAGCGGAGTCAGGGGATATGGGGAGAAGGCCGGAACGGGGTACTGATTGGGGATGATCAGCCTTGATCACATAGAATGGCGGTGCTGGCTCGAAGGGCTGAATGGCCTACTCCTGCACCTATTGTCTATTGTCTATTGACTCCATGGCAGCTCAATGTGGAGAAGAAGAATTTGGGATGATGACCCAAAACGTCGCCCATTCCTTCTCTCCAGAGATTCTGCCTCACCCGCTGAGTTACTCCAGCATTTTGTGTCTACCTTCGATTTAAACCAGCATCTGCAGTTCTTTCATACTCAATAAGATCAGCCCTCATCCTCCTGCGAACAGAGTCCCAGGCTACTCAGCCTCTCCCTGTAGCTCAGACCCTCTAGCCCTGGCAACATCCCCGTAAAGTATCAATGAATCGATTAATGAATCAATCGCTTGTCACAGAGTCTCAAGTGCGTCTTGCACAAGAGCCGTTCCCGGGATGAAAGCATTGTGAGTGTTGCCAGAGCACTGGACATCGATCTAGTGCGGCCCCACGCTGTCAGACACGGGTGGAACCTTTATCATCGCTGACACAGGGGCAGAGATGCAATGCAGTGGGCAAGCTGTCAATAGCAGTCCGCGCCGCAGGGAAGCTTGCAATCCTCACAAAGCCATTGTGCTCTTACAGCTGACAAGAGGATAAAACAGACTTAGGTCTCTTTGAATAGCGAGTCTCAGTGAATTCCCGTTTTACAACTGGGAACATCGAACCACCAGATCTTGCCTTGCAGGCATTTTCATGCACAGAGGGAAAGGAATCTGATGCGCTAAGGTTAATTGTCACCTTCCACCCCCCTCCCCAACCCACCCTGAACTCCCTGCCCTGCTCTGAGTTTGCAGCTGGTGACATATACGATCTAGCACAAGGAACTACAGATGCTGGTTTACCAAAAACGGCCCAAAGTGCCGGAGTAACTCAGCGAGTCAGGCAGCATCTATGGAGAACACGCATGGGCAACGTTTTGGGGTTGTGATCCTTCTTCAGACTGATAGTAGGAGGGGGGAGAGGAGGGGGAATAGTAGGGGGGAACAGCATCCCTCTTCCCATCAGAACTGCCCCCTCCATCGACTCCTTTAAGTCGAGACTTAAAACTCATCTTTACTCCCAAGCCTTTCTTGACGTCCTCTGAGGGAGGGCTACATGTATGTAGTGTTGTATGTATTTAATCTACGAACCACTGTTGTTTAACGTTAGTACCTCCACCAATGTAAAGCACTTTGGTCAACGAGAGTTGTTTTTTAAATGTGCTATAGAAATAAAAGTGACTTGACTTGACTTGAGGAGGGGAAGAGGGAGGGGAAGAGGGGAGAAAGAGTTTCTGCTTTCCACCTATCTGCTACAATAAATTTGAAGAAGGGTCCGACCCAAAACGCTACCTACCCACGTTCTCCAGAGATGCTGCCTGATCCGCTCAGTTACTCCTGCACATTGTGTCTTTTTTTGACAATGTAAAGCCCCTGTCCCACTTAGGAAACCTGAACGGAAACCTCTGGAGACTTTGCGCCCCACCCAAGGTTTCCGTGCGGTTCCCGGAGGTTGCAGGTGGTTGCCGGAGGTGGCAGGTGGTTGCCGGAGGTGGCAGGTAGTGGAAGCAGGTAGGGAGACTGACAAAAACCTCCGGGAACCGCACGGGAACCTTGGGCGGGGCGCAAAGTCTCCAGAGGTTTCCGTTCAGGTTTCCTAAGTGGGACAGGGGCATAAGGATATGTTTCTGAAGCTGAACCTCGACTTGGAGAATTGCTCACTAAATATCCCGAGTGGTTATTGTCTCCTGGTGGGATACCTAGATGCCACATCCCCTGTTCATCCTCCCTTGTCCAGCTCATCCTGCTGACAGTCATTCCCCCAGCTATTACTGGGGAATTGCCTATTAATGGACTCTGTGGTTACAAGAGCCTTGAAGGCAAATTACAATTAAAACATGGGTACTTGACACCTTCCACCCCACGCCAGATAGATTTAGGCAACTTAAAGTAACAACAACTATATATAGCATCTTGAACAGACTGATATGTCGCAGTTTTGTTTAGAGATACAACGCAGACACAGGCCCTTCCGCCCACTAAGTCTGCACCAAGCAGCGATCCCCGCACACTAACACTATCCTACACACACTAGTCAAGTCAAGTTTATTCGTCACATACACATACGAGATGTGCAGTGAAATGAAAAGTGGCAATGCTCGCGGATTGTGCAAAAAACAAACAAACAAACAGAATGGAACAGAATCACATATTCACATATTACAGGTACACAAAATTGCTGGGGAAACTCAGCGGGTGCAGCAGCATCTATGGAGCGAAGGAAATAGGCGACGTTTCGGGCCGAAACCCTTCTTCAGACTGATGGGGGGTGGGGGGGGGAGAAAGAAGGAAAAGGGGAGGAGGAGGAGGAGCCCGAGGGCGGGCGGATGGGAGGGTGGGAGGAGACAGCTAGAGGGTTAAGGAAGGGGAGGAGACAGCAAGGGCTAGCAAAATTGGGAGAATTCAATGTTAATGCCATACGGACGCAAGGTCCCCAGACGGAATATGAGGTGCTGTTCCTCCAATTTCCGCTGTTGCTCACTCTGGCAATGGAGGAGACCCAGGACAGAGAGGTCGGATTGGGAATTGGAGGGAGGGGGGGGAGGGGGAGTTGAAGTGGGAGGGAAGAAAAAGGAAAAAAACACCACACAATGGTAAAGTGGTTCAGTATAGTTAGTCCCTGGTGAGATAGGAGTTTACAGTCCGAATGGCCTCTAGGAAGAAACTCCTCATCCTCTCCGTTCTCACAGCATGGCAACGGAGGCGTTTGCCTGACCGTAGCAGCTGGAACAGTCCGTCACACTAGGGACAATGTACACTTACATCAACCCAATTAACCTACACACCTGTACATCTTTGGTGTGGGAGGAAACCGAAGTTCTCGGAGAAAACCCATGCGGTCACGGGGAGAAGGTACAAACTCCGTGCGCCCGTAGTCAGGATCGAACCCAGGTCTCGGGCGCTGTGAGGCAGCAACTCTACCGCTGCCCCACTGTGCCGCTATCAGGGGAGGTTGCACAAACTTGGGTTGTTTACTCTGTAACACTGGAGACTAAGAGGAGAACTGATAGACGCTTATAAAATAATGAGAGGCATAGATAGAGTAGAGAGTCAGATGGAAATGTCAACGATTTGGGGGAATAGCTTTAAGGTTAGAAAGGGAAAGTTTAATAGAGATGTGTGGGGCAAGTTTTGTTTTTACATAGAGAGTGGTGGGTGCCTGCACGCACGCCTGCATGCACGTGATGGGTGCCTGCACGCACATTTAAGAGGGTTTTTTAATAGGCACATATGCAGGAAATGGAGGGATAGAATAGAATAGAATAGAATAGAATAGAATCTTTAATTGCCACGCAACCAGGGTTGGTGGTATTTGGGTTCGGTACATGATGGTACACTGCTTTTGTTACATACCACTAATAACACAGATCACCGTAATAAAGTGCATCCATACCACATCACAAATCACAAATCTCACCAACAATACATATTGCAAAAGAACAAACAAAGACCATAGACAAGACACTGTATACATCAAAAGTCATATTATTGTCTGATTATTGGACGGAATTGAGAGTTCTTATTGCTGAGGGGAAGAAACTGTTTTTAAAGCGGGTGGTTTTAGTAGCAAGTGACCTGAGGCGCCTCCCCGAAGGGAGAGACTGAAAAAGGTGATTTGCTGGATGGGAGTGGTCCGAGATGATCTTTTTTGCCCGTTGTGAGGTACGTTGGAGATAACTGGAATGGATTGAGGGGAGGGGGGAGTTGATGATCCTGGAGGCCTTGGAGACAATGCGTTGTATTCTGTGTAGTGAGTGACTATCGGTGTTACCGTACCAGACTGTGATTGAGGAGTCTGCAGCACGTATGGATCACGTGCAGACTGAGGGGATTATTTTAACTTGGCATTATGTACAGCAAAGATATTGTGGGCCGAAGGGTCTGTCCCTGTGCTGTACTATTCAATGTTCTTGGTATTCCAATTCCTTGATGACAAATCTTGATTAGTCATATAGCTGCTGATATGAATGTGAATAAATGGCATGGCAAGTCTAAGAGCAAGGATAACCATACATCAGCACATGAACTTAAAACTCAAGGTGCTCATTAGTAAAGTACTGACTTATTTAAACATGGTTTTGAATTGATGCATGGCATTGATGGGTGGTTTAAGCTGCTGAGCAAGATAGCATTGCTTATTTAGTTTGGATATACGGTGCAGAAACAGGCCTTTCGGCCCACCAAGTCCGGACTGACCAGAGATCGCCATATGTTACACACATAGGGAAGATTTACAATTCTCACCGAAGCCAATTAACCTACAATCCTGCGCGTCTTTGGAGTGCGGGAGGAAACCGGAGCACCCGGGGAAAACCCACGCGGTCACCGGGAGAACGTACAAACTCTGTACAGACAGCACCCGTAGTTAGGATCGAACCTGTGTCGCGGGGTGACGCCTGTTTGGTCGTGAGTAGTCGCCCAAAGAGTCGTACCTTTTCCTGGTCGCCGTTGGATTTTCAACATTTTGAAAATTCTCAGTGACCTGCTGCGACTGTGACGGGTGTCGGCTAGTCGCCGAAAAAATCACGTAAGTGGGACAGGCCCTTTACAGTATTTACGGGGATGTTTGTGAGATGGAAGGTTATGCACACAAGCAAGGGAAGAAGAGGGCAAACACTAGTATCAACTTAGTTCCATGTTGGAAACACTGTCCAGTACTATGGGACACATATTGGAAAAAGCTAAATGGATGAAAACAAGGGTTAAAGCTTAGGTTTATTATTGTTTAAGAAGGAACTGCAGTTGCTGGAAAATCGAAGGTAGACAAAAGTGCTGGAGAAACTCAGCGGGTGCAGCAGCATCTATGGAGCAAAGGAAATAGGCAACGTTTCGGGCCGAAACCCTTCTTCAGATTTATCATTGTCACGTGTACTGAGGTACAGTGAAGTGCATTGTTGTGTATGCTATCCAATCAGACCAGATAATACTATACATAAGCACAATCTATCCAAACGCAAGTACAATAGGTAGAGCAAAGGGATGCAGAGTGCAGGATATAGTTCTCAGTATTGTAGGGCACCAGTTCCTGAGACAAAGCCCAGTGTCCGCAATGGGATAGAGGTGAATTGGACCAGGGGCGGAAAACCCAGGGGGGCCAGAGGGGACACGTCCCCCCCATGTTTTGAGAGGTGTGTGTGTGTGTGTGTGTGTGTGTGTGTGTGTGTGTGTGTGTGTGTGTGTGTGTGTGTGTGTGTGTGTGTGTGCGTGTGTGTGCATGCGCGTGTGGCCGCCAAAAAATTGTGTCCCCCGTCCCCTCCATGTTTAGATAGCGAGTTCCGCTCTTGAATTGGACGGTACTCTAGCTAATGGATGGACCGTTCAGAAGCCTGACAACAGAATCCAATGATATCACAATAACACAGAAGGCTTTGAGTACCTTCACTTCCCAGCCTCTCCCCAGGGATGAGGGGAAGTGCCCTATTAACACTACACTAGTTGGAAGGGTGCACAGTGGCTCAGCTGTGTGTTCAGTGAGGCAGGAGGGTCAGAGTACAATGAACCAGCTGATCCCACCGGAGATGGCGTGGGTGTGTTACAGCCTGGCATGAAGCACAGACACATGCACAAATCAACATCACGAGCTGGTGGCACTGTGGCGCAGCGGTAGAGTTACTACCTTACAGTGCTAGAGACCCGGGTTCGATCCTGACTACGGGTGCTGTCTGTACGGAGTTTGTACGTTCTCCCTGTCACCTGCGTGGGTTTTCCCCGGGATCTCTGGTGTCCTGCCATGCTTCAAATACGTGCACATGTTGGTCAATTGGCTTGGTATAACTGTAAATTGTCTCTAGTGCGTGTAGGATAGCGTTAGTGTGCGGGGAGTGCAGTTTCCCCTTCTCACCTGGCAAACAGCTAACAATGCCCTGTATCTTTTATCATCATTACTTTTTTGCATATCTTTCATTCATTTGTTCTATAGGCCCCCACATCACCATCTACATCTCTCGTTTCCCTTTTCCCTGACTCTAGTCTGAAGAAGGGTCTCGACGGGGTGGAAGATTCACGTGGTCCGCCCTGTTTCGACTAATGCAATCAACTCGACGTGCACAAACGGAAGATCAAATAGAACAAGTTGTCCAACAACTTTAGGCTGTGCACGCCACACGAAAGAAGAAGTGTCTCGACCTGAAACGTCACCCATTCCTGCTCTCCAGAGATGCTGCCCGCCCCGCTGAGTTACTCCAGCATTTTGCGTCTATCTACAGAACGAAACAACGTGGATTTAAACTGCCAATTGTATTTCGCTCCAAGCAATTCCATTTTTAATCATGTTACAACAACTCAATCACTATTTTAATCGATGTTTCTTCATCGCTTCCAGGCTACTGTTGCCAAGACTGATTACAGCATGCGTTATTGTCACTGATTTTTTATTTGAATATAAAATGCTGGAGAATAGACTCAACACTGCACAATAAGCCATGTAACCGCAGGTTCACAGTTAATGCCAGCACTAAACCCATTCCACGACCGGAATAATTTTACAAGCAAAGTCACTGATTACCAATCTATTTTCATCACAGAATAATTGTGTTGTAAATTGTGATGTGATCTTCATTTGAATCTTAATAAGGTGTAATGCAGATAAACAACCAGTACTCCAACTAAATCGACATGCACTGATGGGCTGCACAAATGGAAGCAAGTGCCACCTAGATAACCCGTCTCAACCTCTTCCCGAGACCACCCGGCAGGTCAGTGCTGAAGGTGGAAGTATTTTGGAGTAGATATGTAGGAAAGAACTGCAGATAGACACAAAACTGCTGGAAAACTCAGCGATACAGGTTGCATCTCTGGCTAAAAGGAATGAATGGGTGACATTTCGGGTCGAGACCCTTCTTCAGACTGACCCGAAATGTCACCCATTCCTTCTCTCCAGAGATGCTCCCTGTCCCGCTGAGTTACTCCAGCATTTTGTGTCTATCTTCATTGCAAACCAGCATCTGTAGTTCACTCCTACACAAGGAACTGCAGATGCTGGTTTATACTGGAGATAGACACATAGTGCTGGAGTAACTCAGCGGGTCAGGCAGCGTCTCTGGAGAATTCTCTGGAGTAGACGATTCCTCATGGCTTCCTCCTGAAGCCCTCACTGTCTCAGAAGACTGTCGCCAGCCATTTTGATTCACTCCACATAATATCTAGATATGGTAGACAAAAATGCTGGAGAAACTCAGCGGGTGAGGCAGCATCTATGGAGCAAAGGTAATAGGCAACGTTTCGGGCCAAAGCCCTTCTTCAGATATTCAAGATATGGCTGAGCGCACTGGATACAGCAAGAACTACAAAACTAGGCAACACCCAGATTGTGTAGCAAGGAACGCCAGATGTTGGTTAAAACTGAAGATAGACACAAAATGCTGGAGTAACTCAGCGGGACAGGCAGCATCTCTGGAGAGGAGGATTGGGTGACGTTTCCTGCCTCTAGAGTGTCCAAACCCTTAACAGTCAATAAGATACCCTCTCATCCTTCTAAACTCCTGAGTGTACAAGCCTAGCCTCTCCATTCTCTCAGCATATGATAGTCCCTCCATCCCGGGAATTAACCTTGTAAACCTATGCTACATTGCACTCCCTCAATAGCAAGAATGTCCTTCCTCAAATTAGGGGACCAAAAGTCCACACAATACTCCAGGTGTGGTCTCACTAGGGTCCTGCACAACTGCAGAAGGACCTCTTTTATCCTATACTCGACTCCTCGTGTTATAAAGGCCAACATGCCATTTGCTTTCTTCACTGCCTGCTGTACCTGCATGCATACTTTCATAGACTGATGTACAAGGACCCCCAGATCCCGTTGCACTTCCCCTTTTCCCAACTTGACGCCATTTAGATAGTCATCTGCCTTCCTGTTTTTGCTACCAAAGTGGATAACCACACATTTATCAGCATTAAACTGCATCTGCCCACTCCCCCAACCTGTCCAAGTCACTCTGCATTCTCATAGCATCCTCCTCACAGTTCACACTGCCACCCAGCTTTGTGTCATCTGCAAATTTGCTAATGTTACTTTGAATCCCTTCCTCCAAATCATTGATGTATATTGTAAATAGCTGCTGGTCCCAGCGCCCACCGAGCCTTGCGGTACATCGCAGTGTAACCACAGAGCAGGGGGTGACAGAATACAATGCAGTGTGGGGAGGGGGGTGCAGTACACAGTGCATGCATACCAGAGTAGCACCAAAGTGTACAATAGGAGTTAAGTGCAAGGGTATTATCCTCGGGAGTGCAAGTGAGAAATCTCTCCCGTCCTGAAACCTCTTCCATCCAGATCCAGACTCCTGCCAGTTCACGTGTTCCATGACCTTGCTAAAAAGGTATTTGATTTGATGTCCAGCCAGTTCTGGACATATTCCTTTTAAACGTAATCAGAATGCATGGATTCACTTAATTATATCTGCTGCGTCCCCCTGCTGCTCAGTGTAGCGTTTACCCACACACTTGGGCATCATTCGGCTACCTCCTGCCCTACACCGCAGATGGCCAGGCAACGTTTACCCTGCCAACTGCCCATCCGATTCCCCACCAGCCAGTCACACAGGTGATCAGAATGGCTTTGAAAGGCGACGGCCTGATTTATACAGCAGCTCTTGAAAGCTTCGTCGCAAAGCACTCACCATGGAGCAGATTACTGCAAAGTGCCACTGTGATGCTGTGAGGCCTCTCGATGGGCAGCTGCTCTGCGCTTGGCAAGATCCCACCAAACATGCGACTCTACCAAACATGCATTGTGGCACAGTCGCTGCCTTACAGTGCCACAGTTCCCAGGTTCGATCTGCCTGTACGGAGTTTGTGCGTTCTCCCTGTGTCCACATGGGTTTTTCTCCGGGTGCTCCGGTTTCCTCCCACACTCCAAAGACCTGCAGGTTTGTAGGTTAATTGGCTTCGGTAAGATAAAATTGGAAATTGTCCATATTGTGTAGAATAGTGGAGTGCGCGCAGGGTGATCGCTGATCGGCGAGGACTCGTGCACTGTATCTCTACTGTCTACAGAATGTTTCATATCGTCTAATTATGTAAACAGCTTATTGAAAAAGGAAAAAAAAAGAATCATTATGAAATGACTCAGATGCATCTGAATGATGAAAGGAAAGTCGGAATGATATTGCATTATTCCCGGGAATTAACCTTGTAAACCTACGCTACCTCAATAGCAAGAATGTCCTTCATCAAATTTGGAGACCAAAACTGCACACAATACTCCAGGTGTGGTCTCACTAGGGGCCTGTACAACTGCAGAAGGACCTCTTTGCTCCTATGCTCAACTCCTCTTGTTATGAAGGTCAGCATGCCATTCGCTTTCTTCACTGCCTGCTGTGATGAGGAGTGATGCAGACATTGGAGGCATAATTACAGAGGTAGGGTGGTGGGGACTGGGAGAGGAGGTATAGTTACGGAGAGAGGGAGGGGTGTAAGGATCGAGAGGCATCAACAGCAACAGGGAGGCAAAATAGTCTTACCAAAATCGTTCTTTCTTGACTGGCGTTGGAGAGGGTCCAGAGGAGGTTTATGAGAATGATCCCAGGAATGAGTGGGTTAACATATGATTAACATTTGAAGGCACTCGGCCTGTACTCCCTAGAGTTTAAAGCAGTGGTTCCCAACGTGGGGCGTACGCCCCACAGGGGGGCAATTTGATTTTTAAGGGGGGCATCAGGTAAACATATGTAGTTTATGTTTCAGATGTTATTTTGAGTAAATTCCATTTTCTGAGAATTATTTCTTTGTCTGCTCGTGCTAAAATATGGGGGGGGGTCATCAGGACTTTAGAGGTGATTAGGTGGGGCATGGCCAAAAAAAGGTTGGGAACCACTGGTTTAAAGGGATGAAGGGGGGGACCTCATTGAAACTTACCGAATAGTGAAAGGCCTGGATAGAGTGTATGTGGAGTGGATGTTTCCACTAGTGGGAGAGTCTAGCCTCAGAATAAAAGGACGTAGCTTTGGAAAGGCAATGAGGAGATATTCTTTTCGTTAGAGGGTGGCGAAAATGTGGAATTCATTGCCACAGAAGGCTGTGGAGGCCGACAATTGATATTTTGAAGACAAATTGACAGATTCTTGATTAGTAAGAGTGGCAGGTGTTGTGGTGGAGAAGGCAGGAGAATGGGGTTTTTGAGAGAGAGAGATAGATCAGCCATTATTGAACGGCAGAGTAGACTTGATGGGCCGAATGGCCTAATTCTGCACCTAGAACTTATGAAAAAAGCAAGCAGACGATGGATGGACGACCAAGGGATTGAGCATCAAACAGATATGTTAAAGCAAGATGATGCTGAACTGGAGAACTTATGGAGAGAGGATGAAGGGCAAATGGTGACTAGCAGGAGTTGGGATACAGACAGGAATGCTTAGGATTCGCTCAGCCAGAGAGCAGAGTGGGCAGTGCGTGTTCGGGAGCAGTGCGTGTGAAGGTAATGTGTCTGGGAACTTCTGAAGGGGACAGACTGCCACCAGATTGCGTGTGGCAGTGGAAACGTCACTGACGTGAGGTTAGAACCTTTGGATGGGATAGGAAGCTGAGGCAGTGATCACAGAGGTGAATATTGAATTGAATTGAATTGAATTGGAATTGAATTGAATTGAATTGAATTGAATTGAAATAATTTAATTGCCACACAACCAAGGTCGGTGGTATTTGGGTTGCCAGCAGCGGTACAATAATAAAGAACACAACCACAATAAAAGTTTTACACAAACATCCACCACAGCATTCATCACTGTGGTGGAAGGCACAGAGCTTGGCCAGTCCTCCTCCATTTTCCAGATATGATCAATACCTGGGCATTGAAGTGTGTGTGTGTGTGTGTGGTGAGGCAAGAAGTAAGGTTCATTAAATACTTCAAGTATTTAATGAACATAAATTTCTCCTCATCCAAACTTTGGTCAACTCAGTGACCAAACCTGATTCACTGGTGGACAAGAAGTAAGGAACGTGTTCAGTTTAGTTCAGCTTAGTTTATTGTGACGTGTACCGAGGTACAGTGAAAGGTTTTTGTGCCGTGCGATCCAGTCAGCAGAAAGACAATACATGATTACAATCGAGCCATTTACAGTGTACAGATACATGATAAGGGAATAACGTTTAGTGCAAGGTCAAGCCAGCAAAGTCCGATCAAGGATAGTCCGAGGGTCACCAAAGAGGTAGATAGTAGCTCAGCACTGCTCTCTGGTTGTGGTAGGACGATCCAGTTGCCTGAATACAGCTGGGATGAATGGCATTGGCAATAAGGTTGTCAATGGTATATGAGAGTGTCAAATAGGCTGCTCGTCCATAGGTGAGCCTTGTAACAACCTTACCACAACCAACTGAGACAGACAATGCCTCTAACAATATACTAACTGTGAAAACTGAAGATGCATAGCTATAAATAAAGAGTGTGTTCTTGGAGACTGATGGACTATTAATTACGAAGCAGTTAGAGACTCAGGCACTTAGGATGGTTTGTTGCAACAAAAGGGAACCAAAATGGCTAATGGAATATTGGTCTTTATCTCAAGGGGATTGAAGACAGAAAAGAGCGAGAGAGAGAGAGTGATGTTTCAGTTATAAACGGCATATTTATTAAGGGATTTGGGAATAAGACAGAACTGTAGAGTTGATGTGGTAGATTAGCCATGGTGTACGTCTCCAGGGGCTACAGGGCTCAGTCCAGCTCCCGTTTCAGTTTTTTTAGTTATAGCATCACAGTGCACAGAAACAGGCCCTTCAGACCAAAATGCACAATCTAAGCTACCCCATTTGGCCCATGTCCTAAATGTTTCATATCCATGTACCTGTCCAAGTGTGTTTTAAATTATGTTATTGTACCTGTCTCAACTACAAGTTCAAGTGAGTTTATTGTCATGTGTCCCTGATAGGACAATGAAATTCTAGCTTTGCTTCAGCACACAGAACATAGTAGGCATTGACTACAAAACAGATCAGTGTGTCCATATACCATTATATAAATATATACACACATGAATAAATAAACTGATAAAGTGCAAATAACAGATAATGGGCTATTAATCTTCAGAGTTTTGACCGAGCCGAGTTTGATAGCCTGTACCGCACTAAATTACGAGGATGGGTTTTCCTACATTTGTCTTGCTTTTCCTGGAGATGAGATGATTGAGGGGATATTTAAAGGGATTCACGGCTTCGATAGGATAGAATTAGCAAAACAATCGCCTATATTGAGAGAATTCAGAAATAAGGGGGTGATAAAATCAGGCAAAGCCATTTCAGATGTGATTTTTTACACAAAGGAGGGTGGAAATCAGAAACTTTCCCCTCGAAGACCAAGGTCACCAGGATTCAATAGAAACATTCAAGACTATGTTTAGGAAGGAACTGCAGATGCAGATTTGCACCGAAGATAGACACAAAATGCTGGAGTAACTCAGCGGGTCAGGCACCATATCTGGAGAGAAGGAATGGGTGATGTTTTGGGTCGAGACCCTTCTTCAGGCTCTGAAGTAAGAATCTCAACCCGAAGTGTCACCCGTTCCTTCTCTCCAGAGGTACTGCTTGCATTTTGTGTCTATCCTCGGGGTGGGAGATTGCAACCTTCACGTGGTCCACCCTGTTTCGACGAATGCAATCAACCCGGCGTGCACAATCAAGTAAGATCAAGTAGCACAAGTCGTCCTACAACTTTAGGCTGTGCACGCCATACGCAAGAAGAAGAAGAAGTGTCTATCTTCAAGACTTGATGTCACTGGGTTCTGTTGAAGAAGGGTTTAAGGAAAGAGATGTAGACAAATGGAATTTAGATACTGATTAGCAATGATCTCGTTGAAGATTGGATTGAGTTTCGGGGTCAAAGAACGCAGTCTTACTCCTAGAGGCAGACAGAGAGACCAACGTGAGCATCAGGAATGATGATTAACTTCCTTCCCAGGGTTGGTGCAACTACTGCTATCTAAGTTGAGAGGTTTAACATATTCAAGTTCAAGTGTTCAAGTGAGTTTATTGTCATGTGTCCCTGTATAGGACAATGAAATTCTTGCTTTGCTTAAGCACACAGAAAATAGTAGGCATTTACTACAAAACAGATAAATGTGTCCATATACCATGATATAAATATATACACACATGAATAAATAAACTGGTAGTGCAAATAGCAGAAAGTGGTTGCTAATAATCAGAGTTTTGTCCGAGCCAGGTTTAATAGCCTGATGGCTGAGGGGAAGTAGCTATTCCTGAACCTGGTTGTTGCAGTCTTCAGGCTCCTGTACCTTCTACCTGAAGGTAGCGGGGAGATGAGTGTGTGGCCAGGATGGTGTGTGGGTCTTTGATGATACTGCCAGCCTTTTTGAGGCAGCGACTGCAATAAATCCCCTCGATGGAAGGAAGGTCATATTCATGATATATTAGTTAGTATGTAACCTTCTCTCAAGCAGCGCTCTGAGAAACACAATACAACATGACAGCAAACTCAATACTACTCAATAAGATGATTTTCCTGGGAAATGCAATTAATACACGATAATAAGAGGCTGCTTCTAAAACATGCCAGGTGAAATTCTGGCATTCACAGCACGGTGATGAGGAAGGATAGACAAATGATTACATCTATGGTATGCTCGCCTTCATTGAGCGAAAGGGTCAGGAATTCATGATGCGGCTCTACAAGACTTTGACATTTGGAGTATTGCACGCAGCTGTGGTCGCCCCCATTACAGGAAGCATGTGGAGGCTGAGGAGAGGGTGCAGAGGAGGTTTACCAGAATGCTGCCTGGATTAGTGGGGGATTAGCTACAGGGAGAGGTTGGACAAATGTGGATTGTTTGCTCTAGAATGGCAGAGGTTAGGGGAAGTCCTGATAAAAGTATAGAGGCACAGACAGATAGGTTAGACAGTCAGAACCTTTGTCCCCCCCCCCCCCCCCCCCTCCCCCACCCCCCAAACCCCAAGGTGGAAATGTCAAAGACAAAAAGCATAGTTTTAAAACGAGAGGGATAAAGTTTAAAGGAGATATGTGGGGAATAATTATTTTACCTAGAGTGTGGCGGGTGCCTGGAACACGTTGCCAGGGTGGTAGTGGAGGTAGATACGACACTGGAATTTAAGAGGATTTTTTCCAGGGACATGGGTATGCAGGGAATGAGGGATATGGATCATGAGTAAACAGATGAGTTTAGTTTATCTTGGTACAAGGTTTGGCACAGAATTCATTGCCCCTGAAGGCTACGGAGGCAAATCAATGGATATTTTTATGGCAGAGATAGAAAGATTCTTGATTAGCGGGGGTGTCAGGGGTTATGGGGAGAACGGGGTTGGGATATCGAGATAGATTGAATGGCGGAGTAGAGTTGATGGGCCGAATGGCCTAAATCTGCTGCTATCACTTTTGAACATGACATTGTGGGCCGAAGGGTCTGTTCCTGTGCTGCAATGTCCCGTGTTGTTGCAGGACTCCTGGTTCCTGCTAAAGGAACCCACGCCACACTGGAGAAGGGTTTCGGCTCGAAACGTTGCCTATTTCCTTCGCTCCATAGATGCTGCTGCACCCGCTGAGTTTCTCCAGCATTTTTGTGTACATAGAAACATAGACATAGAAACATAGAAAATAGGTGCAGGAGTAGGCCATTCGGCCCTTTGAGCCTGCACCGCCATTCAATATGATCATGGCTGATCATCCAACTCAGTACCCTGTACCTGCCTTCTCTCCATACCCCTTGATCCCTTTAGCCACAAGGGCCACATCTAACTCCCTCTTAAATATAGCCAATGAACTGGCCTCAACTACCTTCTGTGGCAGAGAATTCCACAGATTCTGTGTGAAAAATGTTTTCCTCATCTCGGTCCTAAAAGATTTCCCCCTTATCCTTAAACTGTGACCCCTTGTTCTGGACTTCCCCAACATCGGGAACAATCTTCCTGCATCTAGCCTGTCCAACCCCTTAAGAATTTTGTACGTTTCTATAAGATCCACCCTCAATCTTCTAAATTCTAGCGAGTACAAGCCGAGTCTATCCAGTCTTTCTTCACATGAAAGTCCTGACATCCCAGGAATCAGTCTGGTGAACCTGCTCTGTACTGCCTCTATGGCAAGAATGTCTTTCCTCAGATTAGGAGACCAAAACTGTACGCAATACTTCAGGTGTGGTCTCACCAAGACCCTGTACATCTGCAGTAGAACCTCCCTGCTCCTATACTCAAATCCTTTTGCTATGAATGCTAACATACCATTCGCCTTCTTCACTGCCTGCTGCACCTGCATGCCTACTTCAGTCTGAAGAAGGGTTTCGGCCCGAAACATCGCCTATTTCCTTCGCTCCATAGATGCTGCTGCACCCGCTGAGTTTCCCCAGCAATTTTGTGTACCTTTGCCTACTTTTAATGACTGGTGTACCATGACACCCAGGTCTCGTTGCATCTCCCCCTTTCTTAATCGGCCACCTTCGATTTTCCAGCATCTGCAGTTCCTTCTTAAACACACCACACCATGTTTGGGTTCTGAGCGGTTCCCAACGAGCAAACTGAACGGAGTGGAAGGGATCCAATTTGGATGAACGGTCTTGCCAGTGGAGAGGTGGCCAACAAGGTGAATGCGGGAGGCTGATGACAACGCTCGCCTCCCCTCTGCCTCGCAGATAAATCCACTCACTGACAGCTGGTCAGAGAGCAGGGAGCTCGGTAATAAAATTATATCGCGTGATCAAGCCGATTAGAGCTAATACAGGACAGCTTGTCACTTCATTATTCTGCCGCTATCTGGGCACAGAGAGTCGCGGAGGTGAAGAACTCTCACCCCAGTCCGCCTGCCAGACGTCACCAAGAGCAGCCAACAGCGCACATGGATGGAGCAGAGCTCTCAGCTCCCACTTAATCCACGTCTGGAGTATTGCGTACAGTTTTGGTCTCCTAATTTGAGGAAGGACATCCTTGTGATTGAGGCAGTGCAGCGTAGGTTCACGAGATTGATCCCTGGGATGGCGGGACTGTCAAATGAGGAAAGATTGAAAAGACTAGGCTTGTATTCACTGGAGTTTAGAAGGATGAGGGGGATTCTTATAGAAACATATAAAATTATAAAAGGCTAGATGCAGGAAAAATGTTCCCAATGTTGGGCGAGTCCAGAACTAGGGGCCACAGTCTTAGAATAAAGGGGAGGCCATTTAAGACTGAGGTGAGAAAAAACTTTTTCACCCAGAGAGTTGTGAATTTGTGGAATTCCCTCCCACAGAGGGCAGTGGAGGCCAAATCACTGGCTGGATTTAAGAGAGAGTTAGATTGAGCTCTAGGGGCTAGTGGAATCAAGGGATATGGGGAGAAGGCAGGCACGGGTTATGATTGGGGACGATCAGCCATGATCACAATGAATGGCGATGCTGGCTCGAAGGGCCGAATGGCCTCCTCCTGCACCTATTTTCTATGTTTCTATGTTAACACCTCGACCTAGCTCACAGGGCTGTCCTCAGCATCTATGGAGCGAAGGAAATAGGCAACGTTTCGGGCCGAAACGTTGCCTATTTCCTTCGCTCCATAGACGCTGCCCCACCCGCTGAGTTTCTCCAGCACTTTTGTCTACCTTCGATTTTCCAGCATCTGCAGTTCCTTCTTAAGCAAGCGAATTATGAGGTGCTTTTCCTCCAAGTTGCGCTGGGCCTCACACTCCGACAGTGGAGGAGGCCCAGAAGAGAAAGGTCAGTGTGGGAATGGGAGGGGGAGTTACAGTGTTCATCAAACAGGAGATCAGGTAGGTTTTGTCAGGTATGCTATTTTTGAAAGAATAAAAAAGACAAGGCACGACTTTGCAAGGACGCAGTGTTGGTGATGTCAAGTGTAAAGGCTGCTGTATTTCAGCAGGTAACAGGACACACATTTTGAGCCTCTGCGATTGGGAGTTATTGCGAGCAGCCATGCATTTATTCTCGGGTTCACTGGACGAGGGTCAAAGGTTTGGAGATGAACAGCCAGACTGTGGCAATAAAATGTAGAAAGGCAGCAAATGGGGCAGGGAGAGAGAAAGTGGGGTGCGGGGGTGAATGAGAGAGGGAATGCCAAGGTCAGCACAGTGGTGCAGCGGTAGAGTTGCTGCCGTCAGCGCTTACAGCGCCAGAGACCCGGGTTCGATCCTGACTACTGGTGCTGCCTGATCGGAGTTTGTTGTGTGGTAACCGCGTGGGTTTCTCTCCGAGATCTTAGGTTTTCTCCCACACTGCAAAGACATAGAAACATAGAAATTAGGTGCAGAAGTAGGCCATTCGGCCCTTCGAGCCTGCACCGCCATTCAATATGATCATGGCTGATCATCCAACTCAGTATCCCATCCCTGCCTTCTCTCCATACCCTCTGATCCCCTTAGCCACAAGGGCCACATCTAACTCCCTCTTAAATATAGCCAATGAACTGTGGCCTCAACTACCCTCTGTGGCAGAGAGTTCCAGAGATTCACCACTCTCTGTGTGAAAAAAGTTCTTCACATCTCGGTTTTAAAGGATTTCCCCCTTATCCTTAAGCTGTGACCCCTGGTCCTGGACTTCCACAACATCGGGAGCAATCTTCCTGCATCTAGCCTGTCCAACCCCTTAAGAATTTTGTAAGTTTCTATAAGATCCCCTCTCAATCTCCTAAATTCTAGAGAGTATAAACCAAGTCTATCCAGTCTTTCTTCATAAGACAGTCCTAAGACATACAGGATTGTAGGTTAATCAGCTTGGCATTAATGTAAATTGTCCCTAGCATGTGTAGGATAGTGTTATGCCCCTGTCCCACTTAGGAATCCTGAACGGAAACCTCTGGAGATTTTGAGCCCCACCCTAGGTTTCCGTGCAGTTCCCGGAGGTTCCCAGAGGTTTTTGTCAGTCTCCATACCTGCTTCCACTACCTGCAACCTCCGGCAACCACCTACAACCTCCGGGAACCGCACAGAAACCTTGGGTGGGGCGCAAAGTCTCCAGAGGTTTCCGTTCAGGTTTCCTAAGTGGGACAGGGGCATTAGTGTGCGGGGATCGCTGGTCGGAGCGGACCCGGTGGGCCGAAGGGCCTGTTTCCGCACTGTGTCCCTAAACTAAAGTAAACTGATAGCCCTGTCCCACGGTACGAGTTCATTCCAAGAGCTCTCCCGAATTTAAAAAAAAATCAAACTCGTGGTAAGCACGGAGAATGAACGTAGCGGGTACGTCGGAGCTCGGGGACGTCTCTTAGCGCTAACGGCAGGTACTCGGGAAGACTCGCTAACGGCAGGTAAGCACGGGAAGACTCGTGAAGATTTTTCAACATGATGAAAAATGTCCACCAGAGCCCCGAGTACCGACGAGTGGCCATTACCATAAATCTCCGAGTTCGAATCAGGGCAAACTCGGGAGAGCTCTTGGAATGAACTCGTACCGTGGGACAGGGCTTTAAGCAGTGACTCGAACCACATTCCTAATGAAGCTGGGAAGTAGGAGTTCGTCACCGATAATCGAGGGCGAAAACGGAGACAAAGTGCTGGAGCAACTCAGCGGGTCAGGCAATATATCTCTGGAGAACATGGAGAGGTGACGATTCAGCCTGGGTCGTGATACTCCAGTATTTGGGTCAGGATACTCCAGTAGTTCCAGCATGTGGACTTTGGACTTTTTCTTTGTAAACGGAGCCAAAATATGGCAACTGTGTGCATTTGTGATTTTGGGTAAAGGAATTTCACTGTGTTGTGCATACATGACCATGAAGAACCGTTGAACCATTGAACTGTGTAACCGGAGGGAGTTGGAAGAGAACTGGCAAAGTCAAGGAAATAATTGAAGACGTCTCAAAAACATGTCACCAGACCCCACGGAACAGGCCACCAACAATTCAGTAACAAATTACGCACAAATTACGCCCCTATAGAAACTTATAGAAACATATAAAATTATACAAGCACTGGACAAGCTAGATGCAGGAAAAATGTTCCCAATGTGGGGCGAGTCCAGAACTAGGGGCCACACAGTCTTAGAATAAAGGGGAGGTCATTTAAGACAGAGATGAGAAAAACTTTTTCACCCAGGGAGTTGTGAATTTATGGAATTCCCTGCCACAGAGGGCAGTGGAGGCCAAGTCACTGGATGGATGTAAGAGAGAGTTAGATAGAGCTCTAGGGGCTAGTGGAGTCAAGGGATATGGGGAGAAGGCAGGCACGGGTTATTGATAGGGGACGATCAGCCATGATCACAATGAATGGCAGTGCTGGCTCGAAGGGCCGAATGGCCTCCTCCTGCACCTATTGTCTAAATAACACTCACACTGGTACAAAGTAGGGTTTTGGACAATGACAGAGATAATCATAAGCAATAATAACGCGAGCACACCAGACTTCAAAGGGAAGAGTTAAAGGCCGTGCGTTGGAAAATACAGTGCAAGTGGAAATCGCCATAGCAACTAGACTGTCTTCAGGAGTAAATGTGGTAGGTAAGGCTAGATGCGGCTGGCAATTTGGAGGTTCACATCGTCCGTTCCTCTGGTTTTACACAACTGAAGCAAGTCGAAGAGGCACCGTGAACAACTTTAGGATTATCCAATTATTAAAGCTCCCAAGGTTTAGTTTAGAAATGCAACGCAGAAACAGGCCCTTCGGCCCACCGAGACCGTGCCGACCAGCGAAAGCCAATCAACCTACAAACCTGTATGCCTTTGGATTGTGGGAACACCTGGAGAAAACGGATGCAGGACAGGGGGAGAGCATGCAAACTCCGTACAGACAGCACCCGTATTCAGGATCTAACCTCTGTGGAATTCTCTGCCACAGAGGGCGGTGGAGGCAGGTTCTTTGGATGCTTTCAAGAGAGAGCTAGATAGGGCTCTTAAAAATAGCGGAGTCAGGGGATATGGGGAGAAGGCAGGAACGGGGTACTGATTGGGGATGATCAGCCATGATCACATTGAATGGCGGTGCTGGCTCGAAGGGCCAAATGGCCTACTCCTGCGCCTATTGTCTATTGTCTAAGCTGGGTCTGTGGCGCTGTAAGGCAGCTACTCTATCTGTGCTTGGATCCATACAGAAAAAGCCTGCAACTATTGTGATCATTGGCCAGGGAGAGGGGAATAAGTAGGGATGGCTTCAGGGAAACTATGGAGAATGTTATTGGGTATTTTCTAACCACTGCCACAGTCAAAATGAAAAGGGAAGGTGTCAGAGGTTGGAGGAAACAGATTGATGGCACAGAAGGTTACGGAAGAGGCATTGATTAAATCCTGCTGAGCCAAACTCACCATTTGAGACATACCTCAAAATAATGACAAACAAAATCGATCATTAGAAAATTAAATTCACGTCTGAAAGAAGGGGGCAGAGAATTCACAAATAAGCCAGCGGCTCGGTGGCACTGCGGTAGAGTTGCTGACTCACAGCGCCAGAGACCCAGGTTTGATCCTGACTACGGGTGCTGTCTTTACGGAGTTTGTACGTTCTCCCCGTGACCTGCGTGGGTTTTCCCCGGGTGCTCCGGTTTCCTCCCACACTCCAAAGGCGTACAGGCTTGTACGTTAATTGGCTTGGTGTAAATGTAAAATTGTCCCTAGTGTGTGCAGGATAGTGTTAATATGCGGGGAACGCTGGTCGGTGCGGGCTAGGTGGGCCGAAGGGCCTGTTTCCGCGCTGTATCTCTAAACCAAACTAAACTAAGCAGTGACGCACCATCTGTTGGCATCAGGGTGAGATCTTGTAGACCTGGCTGGCTTTGCAAATGTGGCACCTAATTATGAGAACAAAAGTCGCCGGTAACGCTGAACTGTTCACCCACACATCAACCATAGAGAAACATAAAAAAAACCAACAGAATCCACGACCAAGAAATCCACTGTTAATTACCAAGAAGGCTTCACCAAAGATTATGGGGCCAACTAAAAGAAGATTAAGCTGTCCAAATCAGTTATGGGCGGCAGGGTGGCGTAGCGGTAGAGTTACAGCCTCACAGCGCTTGCAGCGCCAGAGACCTGGGTTCGATCCCGACTACGGGTACGGTCTGCACGGAGTTCTCCCTGTGATCTATGTGGGTTTTCTCATTGTCCCCCAGTGATCACCCCGACTACATTTTTTCTATGTTTCTATATTGGGGATGATCAGCCATGATCACAGTGAATCTTTACGAGCCCTATCTAGCTCTCTCTTGAAAGCATCCAGAGAACCGGCCTCCACCGCCCTCTGAGGCAGAGAATTCCACAGACTCACCACTCTCTGTGAGAAAAAGTGCAGAGTAGATTTGATGGGCTGAATGGCCTAATTCTACTACTACGTCTTATGGTATCTCTTGCTTTCTAATCACTCATTGGCGCAGCGGTAGAGCTAATGCTTTACAGCGTCAGAGAACCGGGTTCGATCCTGACTACGGGTCCATGTCTGTACGGAGTTTGTACGATCTCCCTGTGACCTGCGTGGATTTTCTCCAAGAGCTTTGCTTACCTCCCACACTCCAAAAATTGGCTTGGTATAAAATGAAAAAATTGGAGGTAGACAAAAGTGCTGGAGAAACTCAGCGGGTGCAGCAGCATCTATGGAGCGAAGGAAATAGGCAATGCTTCGGGCCGAAACCCTTCTTCGGACACTGAAGACACAGGTCTGAAGAAGGGTTTCGGCCCGAAACGTTGCCTATTTCCTTCGCTCCATAGATGCTGCTGCACCCGCTGAGTTTCTCCAGCACTTTTGCCTACCTTCGATTTTCCAGCATCTGCAGTTCCTTCTTAAACACAAATGTAAAAATTGGCCCTAGTGTGTGTGTGTGTGTGTGTGTGTAGGGTAGTGTCAATGTGCGGAGATCGCTGGTTGGCACAGAGTCGGTGGGCCGAAGGGCATATTTCCATGCTGAATCATTGTGTCTATCCACCTTCAATTTATTAATTGACTAAGCATCCATGGTTCTCTGAGTAAACGTTTCCGAATCCTCTGGATGAAGAAATCGCTTTTAACCTTCACTCTCCATAATGAGACCATACCTGCTAAGACTAACAACCACTTAAACCACTCCTGCCGAGCCCCTTCAGAATATTTTATATTTCAATAAGGTCGCCTCTCATTTCTCTGAACTCTAGAGGGTAAAGATCATTCAATTCAACCTTTTGCACAAGGTTGCCTTCCCATGAATCTTTCTAGTAACCCATTATTGCACTATCTCCGAGATATGTGTGTTTATCTGGAGATAAGGAGGCCAAAAATATGCCCAATATCCAGGTGTGATCTCACTAATGTCCTTGCAAAACATCCTTAGTGTTGTACTACAGACTGCTTGCAATAAAGGGAAAGGTGTGATATAAAGAGGAGAAATGTCTTTAGGCAGAGTGTGGTCTATCCGTGTAATTCATTGGCACAGAGGCCAAGACCTTGGGTATTTCAGATTGGTTTAAGTTTGGTTCATTGTCACGGGTACCGTGAAAAGCTTTTGCTGCGTGCTGACTAGCCAGTGGAAAGACAATACGTGATTACAATCGAGCCATTCGCATTGCACAGATATTAGTATCAAAGGTTACAGGGAGAAGGCAGGAGAATGGGGTTGAGAGGGAAAAACATATCAACCATGACTGACAGACAGTAGACAAGTCTGAGGTACACAAAAAAGCTGGAGAAACTCAGCGGGTGCAGCAGCATCTATGGAGCGAAGGAAAAAGGCAACGTTTCGGGCCGAAACCCTTCTTCAGACAAGTCTGTCTGTCTGAAGAAGGGTTTCGGCCCGAAACGTTGCCTATTTCCTTCGCTCCATAGATGCTGCTGCACCCGCTGAGTTTCTCCAGCATTTTTGTGTACAGTAGACAATAGACAATAGGTGCAGGAGTAGGCCATTCGGCCCTTCGAGCCAGCACCGCCATTCACTGTGATCATGGCTGATCATCCCCAATCAGTACCCCGTTCCTGCCTTCTCCCCCTATCCCCTGACTCCGCTATCTTTAAGAGCCCAATCTAGCTCTCTCTTGAAAGCATCCAGAGAACCTGCCTCCACCTTTCTCACAGAGAGTGGTGAGTCTGTGGAATTCTCTGAGGCAGAGAATTCCACAGACTCACCACTCTCTGTGAGAAAAAGTGTTTCCTCGTCTCCGTTCTAAATGGCTTCCTCCTTATTCTTAAAGCAGAGCAGTTTGATGGGCTGAATGGCCTAATTCTACTCCTACATCTTATGGTATCTCTTGCTTTCTAATCGCTCATTGTGCCTGCATAGAAACTTTGTGATTCTGTAAGTTAATGATTGTTATCTGCTTAAAAACTATTGTGTTTAAATTTCTTCATGGTAAAGTGAGCAACCTCACATTTTCTTACATTACATTTCATCTTCCTCTGTCTTGTCCACTGCGTACTGCTCCCGATGGTAAGTCATTTAAAAAGGGGATTGAGAAACTAGATCTCCTCAACTTGGTCAAGAAGGACCACTTCAAAATGTAATCGCTACTCTACTCACTCCGACCTGCACGAGATGACCACTGATGAGGTGTTTGCGCAGTAATCAAGCAGAACCAGAACCTTCTTTGTGTCATTGGAGGAATAACTTGGATGGATTGCATTGGCCCCTTCGTGTAATTCATTGCCGAAGTTTGTGTATTTGTGAGGCCCAACATTCTTCTCTCTGTCAACACTCACCCCTCTAGTTACAAACTGCTAACCTAACAAACTGCTAACCTGAAAATAGCCTTTCTATATGTCCAAACTCATGTAGTACACTGTTAGCCTATGTCATATTTGTTACACCACACAAATTTTGGCCCTTAACATCCACACAAGCCTCACCGTGATGACCAAGGCAGAAATTTACAACTTTCTATCACTGGGATATTGAGATTCCTGTTGAACCTAGACTGGGATTAGCTGGCACAAATAGACACAAAATGCTGCAAAAACTCAGTGGGACAGGCAACATCGCTGGAGAGAAGGAACGGTTAACGTTTCGTGTCTGAAGAAGGGTCTCGACCTAAAACGTCACCCATTCCTTCTCTTCAGAGATGCTGCCTGTCCCGCTGAGTTACTCCAGCATTTTGTGTCTTTGTCCTTTGCCTAAACACACTATGCTTTTGAAGTGTCCTTTAGTAAACGGCTTAGCAATTTCCCACACACCAGCATGTGGAAGACTGAGTTAGGGTTCTGGGTTTATTTTCTCCTGTCTGCCTTGAACTGCAACACTAGAGATTTGTCAGCATTCCAAGAAGCAATGACCAGTCCCAGTGGCTTGGAGTGGGAGGTGAGAAGGGCTGAACAACAACGGAAGATAAAAGAATGAAATCGAACATGGTTGAAGGGAGTGTAAGTCATGCCTGGAATAGAAGTGGCTACATGAAAGGATGATGATAACATTGTCAATATGACGCATTTTGACTCTAATACGGGTTTTTCTGCTTTCCTCTCAAAAGGCGTGTTGAAAATTAATGCTCGTGGTAGTAAGGAAAGAGATTACCATTCGGACAGAAAATTGTCTTCCCAATAAAAAAGAGCAGGGAGTTCTCGGTGGCAATTATGGGCACTGGGGAACGGTGGCTGGTGAATCTGCAGGGATCAGGCCAACAGCGCTCGCTATTCACAAACTTTATTAGTGACCTTGAGACCTGAATTTTAAGCAGAGTGCCGATAATAATGAATCGACGGAACGACAAGGCATTCAACAACCTTCAAATGTATTTTTAAATTTGTGCCTGAGCAAATTAGTGACATATGGTATTCAGTTCTGGTAAATGGATGATAATGCCCATGAATATTAATAACTATGATTACACAATGAATGGGTATGATTCCTTTAGAACACCAGGCAAGAGAGAGACTTAAAATATGATCACTGACTTCCCCTTAATTATTGCTCTATTAGACAGCTACACTGGCCACAGAGAGAGTGGCACACTGGAGTATTTATTGGTGAATGCATCATGAAACAAGCTCAAGAAAATAATATCGACATGGCCACCGACATCATGGTAGGTAATTAAAGCTGCTAAAAGAAGTGCGGTTGTTATGAAAGATGAAATAAAGAGCAACAAGGGAAATGGGGCAAATGCTCCTGGTTTTTTGCAGTATAAATATTTACACTGATGAATTCTCCCTATATTGTAATATTCAAGAGCTTGTGTCAAACAGCAACTAATAAATTGTCCATGACCTCTGCCTTGTACTTTATGACTAAGTTAATATTGGACATCTCAGCCCTTGTACAAGATGACAATGATTCTGACTCTTTTCACATCATTCCATTGCAGAGGTCAAAATTGTGAGGTAAGTAATTAGAACACAATAATGGAATAAATGAGGTGCCAACGGTGAATCAATTGAATGAACCACAGGGCATAATTAATAGACGGAGACCAGCCACTGAGGAGACCGTCACGAATTTAGGTCAAGTTGCTCCTCACTTCAAGCCAGAGCAAGTTCTGTTAGTGTGCTGCAAGGATATCTGAATTTCCCCTGAATAAGAGGATTAATAAAGTAAATCTAATCTAATCTAATCTAATCTAAGTTCCCCTCAGATAATGAAGAACAGAAAATGGTGCAAAAACACTCAGCAGGTCAGGCAGCATCTGTGGAAGGAGACATCATTAAAAGTTCAGGTCTGAGACACTTCGTCAGAACATCAGCTGCTTCTTGTTCTACTGATGCTAGCCGAGTGTCTGGTACATTCCACACACTAAGGATTCCTGATTGTAGTAAACCGACGACTCTCGGCTCAGTCTCCTCGGGTGGTGCAACGGTGGAGTTGTTGCCTTACAGCCCCAGAGACCCGGGTTCGATCCTGAATTCACCGAAGTCAGCACCGGCAACAACCTACGTCACCTGGCGACAACCTACGTCAACCTACGACAGCTCCTACGTCAGGAGAAGTCAAGCTACGCTCATTGGCGTCAAGCCCGCTGTCGCCAATTTCAATTTGAAAATCCAGTGGTGACCAGAAAAACGCTACGACTCTTTGGGCGATTGAGGAGATGACTCACCACCATACAGGTGA
Source organism: Amblyraja radiata (assembly GCF_010909765.2). Lineage (NCBI taxonomy): Eukaryota > Metazoa > Chordata > Chondrichthyes > Rajiformes > Rajidae > Amblyraja > Amblyraja radiata. The sequence continues at coordinate 4,337,791 of NC_045993.1, read as the reverse complement.
CACCCCGGCGACAGCCTAGTCGCCTGTAGTCGCCTAAAATATCGCCTAAGTGGGACAGGATCTTCAGACTATTTCCAGTCAGGATGGTGTGCAACTTGGATGGGAATCCCCGTTTCCCTGTGCCTCCTGTCCTATGCTTCTTACAATAGTGGGAGAGGCCAAGGGCTAGGGAGATGCTGGTGGAATAGCCTGGGCAAGTAACTGCTGTGCAGTTTGTAAATGGTAGACATTGCAGCCACTGTGCATCAGTATTTAGTTTATTGTCACATGTACAGTGTAAAGCTTTTGTTGCGTGCTAACCAGTCAGCAGAAAGACTATACATGATTAGTTTAGATCAATTTAGTATAGAGATACAGTGTGGAAACAGGCACTTTGGCCCACCGAGTCTGTGCCAACCAGTGATCCCTGTACTCTTGGGACAATTTACAATTATACTAAGCCAATTAACCTACAAACCTGTACGTCTTGAGTGCGGGAGGAAACCGGAGCTCCCAGAGAAAACCCACACAGGTCACGGGGAGAGCGCACAAACTCCATACAGACAACACCCATAATCAGAGTCGAACCTGGGTCCCTGGCTCTGTGAGGCAGCAACTCTACAGCTGAGCCACCGTGCAGCCCTAATCAAGCCGTCCACAATGTCGATGGAATGAATGTTGAGGGTGGTTGATAGGGTGCTGATCAAGTAGGCTTCATGAAAGATTTTTGGAGAACAGTGAACGGTATTCCACTTGCCCGAGTTAGTGCCATGTAGGTGGTAGGATGGCTTTGGCGTGTTAGGAAAAATCACTCATGACCGAACACCCACCCTCTGACCTGCCCGTGTAAGCCATGGTATTTATACGGTTAAGGTCCTGGTCAAAGCTGACACAAAGGTTGTTGATGGTGGGGGATGCACAGCTGTTAATGCCATTGAATGCCAAGGGGAGGTGATAAGTCTCTTTCACGTTGAAAATGTCAGCTAATGCTACACTGCACAAGAGTTGGACGTTGCCAGGTCCCGCCAACTTTGAGCATCCAGCGCTCTCAACTCATTCTTGACATCACGTGCAATTAATCGATTTGGCTGGAGGCAGGCTTCCGTGGCAGTGGGGTCAGCAGGAAGCCTTGAGGAATCATCTAGTCCACATTAAGGCTTGAACAGGGTCACAAATACTTCAGCCTTTTCTTTAGCACTCACATGCTGAGTCCCACTAACACTGAGGGTGATGTCGCCCTTGGAACCTGCACCACTCATTAACTGTTTAACTGTCCACCACTATTCATGGCTTGTTGTGGCAGGCTCTGCAGATCTTTTGATCTGACCTATTGGTTCACAAGTTCTAGGAGCAGAATAAGGTCATTCAGCCCATCAAGTCTACTCCGCCATTCAATCAAGGCTGATCTATCTCTCCCTCTGAATGCCATTCTCCTGCCTTCTCCCCATAACCCCGACACCCGTACTAATCAAAAATCTATCAATCTCTGCCTTAAAATACCCATTGACCCCCACAGCCTTCTGTGGCAAAGGATTCCACAGTTTCACTACCCTCTGACCAAAGAAATCCTTCCTAAAGGAACGTCCTTTCATTCCGAGGCTATGAGCTTTGGTCCTAGACTCTCCCACTAGTGGAAACATCCTCTCCACATCCACTCTATCCAAGCCTCTCACCATTTGGAAAGTTTAATTCCTCATCCTTCTAAACTCCAGCGCGCAGAGGCCCAGTGCCATCAAACTCTCATTATATGTTAACTTACTCATTCCGGGGATCATTCCCGTGAAGCTGGATTTTGAGATGTCTATTGCCTTCTGCTTTAGCACGTGGGCAGTCAATGCTGTTGCTTCATCTGGTTGACACCTCATTTTCTTTAGCTGTGGAAATGGGTAGACTCTACTTCATTTAAACCTCCTTTCTTGATAAGCCCTAATGTCATTATGCGATTTCGTTGAAGGTTGTTTGCAAGCACGCCTTATACCGTTTTGTTATAGCAATGAAGCTACATACAGTGGCTTGCAAAAGTTTTCATACCCCTTGAACTTTTCCACATTTTGTCACGTTACAACCACAAACGTAAATGTATTTCATTGGGATTTTATGTGATAGACCAACACAAAGTGGTGCATAGAAACATAGAAACATAGAAAGTAGGTGCGAGAGTAGACCACCAGGTCCGTCGAGCCCGCACCGCCATTCGCTCATGGCTGAACACTAAACAGACACACTTACCCACAAACAGTAGACACAAGACACAGAACACAAGACACTACCCTCCCCTTTATACCGCTATCACCCCTCTCCACCCCAAAAACCTCGTGATCTCCTGGGGGAGGCAAAAAACCGGATAAAAACCCAGGTCCAATTCGGGAAAAAAATCCGGGAAATTCCTCTCCGACCCCAATCTAGGCGATCGACACTTGTCCAGGAGATCACTCAGGTCTTACTATACTAACCATACCTAGGTCCATATTCCTGCCCTCTCCCCGTAGCCCCTTATCCCCTTGGCAGCTAAAAAACCATCTATTTTAGTCTTAAATATATTTAAAGTTTCTGCTTCCACTGCTCCCTGGGGCAGTGAATTCCATAAATTAACCACCCTCTGGGTGAAGAAGTTCTTCCTCATCTCAGTTTTAAAAGAGCCCCCCCTTATTCTGCAACTATGTCCCCTAGTTCTAGTTTCCCCGATCATTGGGAACATCCTCGGTGCATCCACCCGATCAAGGCCCCTCACGATCTTATATGTTTCAATGAGATCGCCTCTCATTCTTCTAAACTCCAAAGAGTAGAGTTCCAGCCTACTTAACCTTTCCTCATATGTCAATCCCCTCATTGCAGGAATTAATCTTGTAAACCTTCGCTGCACTGCCTCCAGGGCTAGTACATCCTTTCTTAAGTATGGACCCCAGAACTGTACACAGTATTCCAAATGTGGTCTCACTAATACTGTGTACAGCTGCAGCAAGACCTCCGTGTTTTTATACTCAATCCCCCTAGCAATAAAGGCCAAAACTCCATTGGCCTTCCTGATTGCTTGCTGCACCTGCATACTAACTTTTAGTGATTCATGTACTAATACCCCTAGATCCCTTTGCGTTGCATTACAACGCAGCTCCTCCTCATTTAGAAAATAACTTGCCCTATCATTTTTTTTCCCAAAGTGAATGACTTCACATTTATTAGTATTAAACTTCATCTGCCAAGTTGTTGCCCACTCACCTAGCTTATCTATATCCTTTTGCAGACTCTTCCTATCCTCCTCATCCCCTACTTTTCCTCCCATTTTTGTATCTTCCGCAAATTTTGATATATTACACTTGGTTCCCTCCTCCAAATCATTTATATAAATTGTGAACAACTGGGGTCCCAGCACCGACCCTTGCGGAACCCCGCTAGTTACCGGTTGCCATCCCGAGTATGAACCATTTATCCCCACTCTCTGCTTCCTATTTGTTAGCCAATCCTCTACCCATGCTAATATATTACCCCCAATTCCATAATTTTTTATTTTTAGCAATAGTCTCTTATGTGGCACCTTGTCAAAAGCCTTTTGGAAGTCCAAGTATACCACATCCACCGGTTCCCCTTTATCCACCCGGGTTGTTACTTCCTCAAAGAATTCGAGCAAATTCGTTAAACAGGACTTCCCCTTCACAAAACCATGCTGGTTCTGTCCGATGAAGTCATGTTTATCCAAGTGCCCCGTTAGTGTTTCTTTAATAATTGTCTCTAACATTTTACCCACCACCGATGTTAGACTAACCGGTCTATAGTTACCCGCTTTCTGTTTACTTCCTTTTTTAAATATAGGTGTTACATTGGCCATTTTCCAATCCACTGGGACCGTTCCTGCCTCCAGGGAGTTTTGGAAAATTATCACCAATGCATCCACAATCCCCACCGCTATCTCCCTCAAGACCCTTGGATGTAATCCATCAGGCCCAGGGGATTTATCCTCCTTCAGTCTCATTAATTTCCCTAATACCACCTCCTTGGTGATCTTAATAGTATTTAGCTCCTCCATTCCTACCGCCCCCTGTTTATCCAACGTTGGAATATTTTTTGTGTCTTCTATGGTGAAGACTGATACAAAATACTCGTTTAATGCCTTTGCCATTTCCATGTTCCCCACCAACAACTCTCCAGTCTCACCCTCCAATGGACCAACGTTCACCTTAGCCACCCTTTTTCTTTTTATATAGCTATAAAAACTCTTACTATTAGTTTTTATGTTGTTTGCTAAATTCCTTTCATAGTCTATTTTCCCCGTCTTAATTAATCTCTTAGTTATTTTTTGCTGACCTTTAAATGCTTCCCAATCCTCTACCCTCCCACTATCTCTGGGGTATTGGGGCATAATTGTGAAGTGGAAGGAAAATGATACATGGTTTTAAAAAATTTTTACAAATAAAAAACTGAAAAGTGTGGCGTGCAAAAGTATTCAGCCCCCCTGAGTCAATACTTTGTAGAACCACCTTTCACTGCAATTACAGCTGCAAGGGTATTGGGGTATGTCTCTACCAGCTTTGCACATCTAGAGACTGACATTTTTGCCCATTCTTCTTTGCAAAATAGCTCAAGCTCAGTCAGATTGGATGGAGAGCGTCTGTGAACAGCAATTTTCAAGTCTTGCCAGAGATTCTCAATTGGATTTAGGTCTGGACTTTGACTGGGCCATTCTAACACATGAATACGCTTTGATCTAAACCATTCCATTGTAGCTCTGGCTGTATGTTTAGGGTTGTTGTCCTGCTGGAAGGTGAACCTCCGCCCCAGTCTCAAGTCTTTTGCAGACTCTAACAGGTTTTCTTCCAAGATTGCCCTGTATTTGCAAGCCACTGTAAATGCAGAGTATTGCTGTTAACTTTTAGTTTAGACATACAGCATGGAAACAGTCCCTTTGGTCCACCAAGTCTGTAACAGCCAGCAATCTCCATTCACTAACACTATCCTACACACGAGGGATAATTTACAAACTTTAACAAAGGCAATTAATTTACAAATGTCTACGTCTTTGGAGTGGGGGAGGAAACCGGAGAAAACCCACGCAGGTCACGGGGAGATCGTACAAACACCGTACAGACAGCACCCGTAGTCGGGATCGAACCCGGGTCTCTGGCGCTGTGAGGCAGCAACTCTACCGCTGCGCCACCGTGCCGCACTGTAGCGGGGGTGAGCTGTCGAAGCCAGGAGGGAATGCTTCATGTCACAGAGCAGAGTAGACAGTGGCTCTGGCTGAAGAGGAAAGACCCCATTTGGTATCCCAAATAGCCGACTGGACAGATGCAGAGGGGGTGGTTCTGGAACGCCAGAATGCATCGCTGAGCCTACTGGGTTCAATCAGCGAAACGTCGATGAAAGTAGGTGCCCACTTGATAACCCCAATGACTAGTCTTTCTCAACATCGGAGGAGCATAGGTGAGTGCAGAAAGCTCCCATCACTATCGGGAGTAAATTGATATTTGGCACTTTGGACTTTTAACATCTAGTCCTGTGTATTTGTAAACACAGATATGAACCAAACAATGTCAAACCACATGGAGCAATACTGGGAGTCAAGAGTCCACAAGCTGGATGCGTTCCTTGTAGGGATACGTACGGCGATGTGAGCAAAGGATCAGCCCCAAGTGGGAACTGAGAGCATCTGGTAATTGAGGAGAAGGAATTACCTTCACCACCAGGGATCCAGAAGGACATTGGAGAGGGAACACTTTGAGGTCGCTCGTTTTGATTATTATGTACAGATTATCACAGTTTATTGATTGCTCTGCGACTCATGGGCCCCAGGAGGAAACTAAAACGATGTACAAATGAAAAGCATTGCTGCCTGGGGATGAGCAATTAAAGCAGGCGGCAGCCTCAAGCCTCAGCCCTTGCCAGACTCTGCACCTCAATCCAGCCACTCTTACGTTAGAATCATCCGTCCTGAAGCGTCTGGATGTGGCCTGCGCTTCCCGGTCCACGTCAAGTCAATTTTATTTCTATAGCATATTTAAAAACAACTCTCATTGACCAAAGTGCTTTACATCAGTGCAGGCACTAACGTTCTACAACAGTGGTACATGGATCAACAACACATACATAGATACACACATACAGCGCTCCCTCAGTGGAACTCAAGAAAGGCTTGAGAGTAGAAATAAGTTTTAAGTCTCGACTTAATGGAGGGGGCAGTTCTGATGGGAAGAGGGATGCTGCCGTTCCACAGTCTAGGAGCTGCAACCGCAAAAGCGCGATCGCCCCTGAGCTTATACCTAGACGTGAAAAACTATATGGTCAGTAGCCCCCAAGTCGGCCGATCTGAGGGACCTGGAGGTAGATTGGTGGGTAAGCAGATTTTTGATGTAGGTGGGGGCAAGCCCGTTAAGGGCTTTGTATACATACAGAAGGAGCTTGAAATTGATTCGGAACCGCACAGAGAGCCAGTGGAGAGTGGCCAGAATCGGGGTGATGTGGTCCCTTTTTCGGGTGCCTGTCAGGAGTCTCGCTGCGGCGTTTTGGACCAATTGACTGATGCCAGTGTAAAGGGAAGATTGGCTGATGCCAGTGTAAAGGGAGTTGCAGTAATCGAGGCAGGAGGAGATATGGAGCATCATCTCAGGGAACAGGCCAGCCATGGTCTCCCTGACACTTGGCTGCTCCGTTACAATTTTCTGCGCCGAGTAGCAAGTTTTAAAACCTTAGCACGAAACGTCACCCATTCTATTTCTCCAGAGCGGCACCCCCTTCTCCAAGGGTGGCACCGTGGCGCAGCGGTAGAGTTGCTGCCTTACAGCGCCAGAGACCTGGCATCGATCCCGACCACGGGTGTTGTCTGTACAGAGTTTGCACCTTCTCCCCGTGACCTGCGTGGGATTTCTCCAAGATCTTCGGTTTCCATCCAAAACGTACAGGCTTGTAGGTCAACAGGCTTGGTATAAATGTAAATTGTCCCTAGTGTGTGTAGGATAGTGTTAATGTGCGGGGATAGCAGGTCAGTGTGGTTTCGGTGGGCCGAAGGGCCTGTATTTCTAAACTAAACTAAAACGCTTAGTTACTCCAGCATTCTGTGTCTAACTGCGATGTAAATCAGCATCTGCAGTTCCTTTCTACACACTACTCACTGAGTTGAAGACCTGCTAGCCAGACATGGACCAGGAAGTAAATAAGTGTCATCACAGCCTCAGGAAACAGCAGATGCATTATCAAATGGTCACCACATCAGGGCAAAGAGGCAAATGCCAAAGGCAAAAATATCAGAAATATATTTAGAAGTGATGGTAATAAGAACATCAGATATGAGAGTATTTTTGTCCCTAACCAGAATAGAATGCAAGAGTAGGGAGATGATGCAAGAAATGCTTTTAAGACGAGGTCTGCAAATAACGAAACAAATTAATCAATGAGAATTAGCAACAGAGGGTTTCGTTCAATTTGCAGCCTTCAGAAGGGAATTTGATTGATGGAAAGATACAGATGGCAACAGGCCGTTCTGCTAACGTGTCCACGCTTAGACCATCGATCACACTAGTTCTATGTAATTCCACTTGCACGTCTCCTCCACACACATTAGGGGGCAATTTACAGAGGCCATTTAACCTACAAAAACCCACACAATTTTGTGATGTGGGAGGAAACCAGAGGGCCGGGAGGAAACCCACATGGTCACAGGGAAGATTGACACAAAATGCTGGGGTAACTCAGCAGGACAGGCAGCATGTTTAAGAAGGAACTGCAGATGCTGGAAAATCGAAGGTAGACAAAAATGCTGGAGAAACTCAGCGGGTGCAGCAGCATCTATGGAGCGAAGGAAATAGGCAACGTTTCGGGCCGAAACCCTTCTTCAGACTGAAGTCTTCAGACAGGCAGCATCTTTGGAGAGAAGGAATGGGCGGCGGTTCGGGTCGAGACTCACAAGGAGAACGTGCAAACTCCACGCAGACTGCAACCCGAGATCACGATCAAACCCAGGTCCTCTGTCGCGGTGAGGCAGCAGCTCTACCTGCTGCACCACTGGGCTGCCTCGAGTTGGATGAATGACCAAAGGTTGAGGGTAGAGGGTGGTGGGGTGAGACCGGCTGCATTGCACTTGCTAAGAACCAGCATGTACTCAGTGGAGCAAATGTTCTTTTATGTTGCAACCATTCTGTAGTTGTAAGAAATTACTTCTCCTTGGGAAGAGGGCATGGATGTAAAGGAAGGAATTCACAGCCAACCCTAATGCCCCTTTGCAATGCTCACTGGACCATTTACAACGGCAAGATCAGGTACGCACTGTAGATTGGCTTCCTGATGGGAGATAAACTGCAAGGCTTCTCCAGAAATTCTGACACTTTTAATGATATTAGATTTCATTCTGAATTGCTTAATTTAATTTGAATTCCCATCACGGGGAGATTTGAATTTGTCCTGGATCATTAGACCACATAACTAGGTTTCTGATCCAGTAACATTGCCACAGAGCTACTGGACCCTGCCTAATCCAATACTCCCACTAGTCCCTCGCCAAAAATCCGGTGGATTTAAAGAGTCGGTGTACTGAGACTCTGCCTCGAGTGGATTATTCGTTAGCGGCAATATCTGCCCAAAAAAACTAACCATCCATCACCTCCATTACCCCGGCCGCTGAGAGTCTGAACAACTGCCAATTTGTCCCCAATTATGAACAGCTTTGCACTGTCGACTCACATTCACTGACCTTTACAAATTAGGAACGCTTCTCAAAATCTCCCGACATTCAAGTCTCACTTCAATCCACGATAGCAGTCCCAAGCACATTTCAAATCAAAATCCTGCAGAGGAAGAGACATTTGCCTCAGAGAGCCCTGGATGAAAAATCTATACCAACCGGTGGAAGAATAACACGTAATAAAATGTCCTGTCAGAGGAGGCTGTCAACTGCTGGCTGAGGAGACAAATTCAAACCCAGCTTCACCCAAAGGAGATGTGTAGGAAGGAACTGCAGATGCTGCTTTACATAGAAACATAGAAACATAGAAAATAGGTGCAGGAGTAGGCCATTCGGCCCTTCGAGCCTGCACCGCCATTCAATATGATCATGGCTGATCATCCAACTCAGTATCCTGTACATGCCTTCTCTCCATACCCCCTGATCCCTTTAGCCACAAGGGCCACATCTAACTCCCTCTTAAATATAGCCAATGAACTGGCCTCAACTACCTTCTATGGCAGAGAATTCCAGAGATTCACCACTCTCTGTGTGAAAAATGTTTTCCTCATCTCGGTCCTAAAAGATTTCCCCCTTATCCTTAAACTGTGACCCCTTGTTCTGGACTTCCCCAACATCGGGAACAATCTTCCTGCATCTAGCCTGTCCAACCCCTTAAGAATTTTTGTAAGTTTCTATAAGATCCCCCCTCAATCTTCTAAATTCTAGCGAGTACAAGCCGAGTCTATCCAGTCTTTCTTCATATGAAAGTCCTGACATCACAGGAATCAGTCTGGTGAACCTTCTCTGTACTCCCTCTATGGCAAGAATGTCTTTCCTCAGATTAGGAGAACAAAACTGTACGCAATACTCCAGGTGTCGTCTCACCAAGACCCTGTACAACTGCAGTAGAACCTCCCTGCTTCTATACTCAAATCCTTTTGCTATGAAGGATGGACACAAAATGCTGGAGTAACTCAGTGGGACAGGCAGCATCTCTGGAGAGAAGGAATGAGTGACGTTTTGGGTCGGGACCCTACTTCAGACCCATCTCGACCCGAAAGGTCACTTCTCTCCAGAGATGCTGCCTGTCCAGCTGAGTTACTCCAGCATTTGGAGTTACTCCAGCATTGAAACATATAAGATTGTTAAGGGCTTGGACACGCTAGAGGCAGGAAACATGTTCCCGATGTTGGGGGAGTCCAGAACCAGGGGGCCGCAGTTTAAGAATAAGGAGTAATCCAATTAGAACGGAGACGAGGAAACACTTTTTCTCACAGAGAGTGGTGAGTCTGTGGAATTCTCTGCCTCATAGGGCGGTGGAGGCAGGTTCTCTGGATGCTTTCAAGAGAGAGCTAGATAGGGCTCTTAAAGATAGCGTAGTCAGGGGATATGGGGAGAAGGCAGGAACGGGGTACTGATTGGGGATGACCAGCCATGATCACATTGAATGGCGGTGCTGACTCGAAGGGCCGAATGGCCTCCTCCTGCACCTATTGTCTATTGTTTATTGGTGTCTCGACCACCCAAAGGAGAAACTGCCAGAACTTTTTTCCCAGAGTGGTAAAGAGAGCGTAGCTCAGATGTGGAAAGTTTAAAGAGAGAAGTGCGGAGCATGTTTTTATTTCACACAGAGAGTGGTGGGTAGCTGGAAAGTGTTGCCAGGGGTAATGGTGGAGGCAGATATGATAGTGGTGTTAAAGACACTTTGGGATAGGCACATGGATATGCAGGGAATCCAGAGATATGGATCTTATGCGGGCAGAGGGTTTGTTTATTCTGGCATCATGTTCGGTACAGACATCATGGGCCGACAGGGGATACTGTCCTGTGGTAAATATCTGAGTGAGCATTTATTTAAAAACAAAGACCTGGAGAGCAATAGAGCCAGGCGGCATGGTGGCGCAGCGGTAGAGTTGCTGCCTTACAGCGCCAGAGACCCGGGTTCGATCCTGACCACGGGCGCTACCTGTACGGAGTTTGTACGTTCTCCCCGTGACCTGCGTGGGTTTTCTCCGGGAAGCTCAGGTTTCCCCCCACACTCCAAAGACGTACTCGTTTGTCGGTTAATTGGCTTTGGTTAAATTGTTAATTGTCCCCTAGTGTTTGTAGGATAGTGTTAATGTACAGGAATCGCTGAACGGCGCAAATTCAGTGGGCCGAAGGACCTGTTTCCGTGCTGTATCCCTAAACGAAACGAAACTAAAAGCTAAGACGTGGCTTTAGCCGAGCTCGAAACATCAGAAATAGGTGCAGGAGTAGGCCATTCGGTTCAATATGATCATGGCTAATCATCCTAAATCAGTACCCCGTTCCTGCTTTCTCCTCATATCCCTTGATCCCTTTAGTCCCAAGAGCCACATCCAACTCTCTCTTGAATACATCCAGTGAATTGGCCTCCACTTCCTTCTGTGGCAGAGAATCCCACAGATTTACAACTCTCTGGGTGAAAAGGTTTTTCTTCGTCTCAGTCCTACAGAGAGTGGTGAGTCTCTGGAATATTCTGCCACAGAAGGTAGTTGAGGCCAGTTCATTGGCTATTACCGTAATTCTCCGAGTTCGAATCAGGGGAAACTCGGGAGAACTCTTGTATTACCTCGTACAGGTGGCCGATTAGAAAAAGGGGAAATGCAACGAGACCTGGGTGTCATGGTGCACCAGTCATTGAAAGTAGGCATGCAGGTGCAGCAGGCAGTGAAGAAAGCGAATGGTATGTTAGCATTCATAGCAAAAGGATTTGAGTATAGGAGCAGGGAGGTTCTACTGCAGTTGTACAGGGTCTTGGTGAGACCACACCTGGAGTATTGCGTACAGTTTTGGTCTCCTAATCTGAGGAAAGACATTCTTGCCATAGAGGGAGTACAGAGAAGGTTCACCAGACTGATTCCTGGGATGTCAGGACTTCCATATGAAGAAAGACTGGATAGACTCGGCTTGTACTCGCTAGAATTTAGAAGATTGAGGGGGGGATCTTAAAGAAACTTACAAAATTCTTAAGGGGTTAGTCAGGCTAGGTGCAGGAAGATTGTTCCCGATGTTGGGGAAGTCCAGAACAAGGGGTCACAATTTAAGGATAAGGGGGAAATCTTTTAGGACTGAGATGAGAAAAACATTTTTCACACAGAGAGTGGTGAATCTCTGGAATTCTCTGCCACAGAAGGTAGTTGAGGCCACAGTTCATTGGCTATATTTAAGAGGGAGTTAGATGTGGCCCTTGTGGCTAAAGGGATCAGGGGGTATGGAGAGAAGGCAGGTACAGGATACTGAGTTGGATGATCAGCCATGATCATATTGAATGGCGGTGCAGGCTCGAAGGGCCGAATGGCCTACTCCTGCACCTAATTTCTATTATTCTATGTTACCCCTTATTCTTAAGCAATGAACGATGGACTTCCCCATGAGCTTAAAGTTCTACACATCCAGGAACTCTTAATGTCTGGTCACCTGAAGGCTATTCTCTAACCCTGCTTGTATGTTTTGCCTGCAATCTGTGATAGTCATGAACAAGGCAGAAAGCTGGGGGGCACGGTTTTGAAATACTAGCTACTGCTAAATAAGTCCTGCCTACGAAAAACTGAATCTCAAAGGCGCACACGCCTATATTTTCCATCACTGCTACACACTGACAGCCCTGCCTCTCAGGACTGATTTACAACAAACACAGAACCTTCTTGTCAGTCACCTACTTTGGAATTAAAGCAAGCTGCTCACACTGTTCCAACTATCCAAGCAAGACGGGTCTTTAAATGGTGGTGACAGGGTAGAGCTCACCAGTGCTCTCTTGTGACACTACATTATTCTGGCACCTCTAGAACAGTTAAAAACGAGATATTCACATTTTTAATATTTCAGTCACAGTGTGATAGAATCGTACAGCATGAAAATAGACAATAGACAATAGACAATAGGTGCAGGAGTAGGCCATTCGGCCCTTCGAGCCAGCACCGCCATTCAATGTGATCATGGCTGATCATCCCCAATCAGTACCCCGAAGGAACCCAGAGAAGGAAACACTTTTTCTCACAGAGAGTGGTGAGTCTGTGGAATTCTCTGCCTCAGAGGGCGGTGGAGGCAGGTTCTCTGGATGCTTTCAAGAGAGAGCTAGGTAGGGCTCTTAAAAATAGCAGTCAGGGGATATGGGGAGATGGCAGGAACGGGGTACTGATTGGGGATGATCAGCCATGATCACATTGAATGGCGGTGCTGGCTCGAAGGGCCGAATGGCCTACTTCTGCATCTATTGTCTATTGTCACAGATGGCACACACTACCCAGACATAGACGGCACACACCGCCAGACGCAGACAGCAAATGCCCCCAGACACAGACAGCACACTCCCAGACACCCCCCAGACATGACTACGCACTCCCAGACACAGACACTGCCGAGCTACAGACTCAGGCGGCACCTAGGAGTTCCACCCAGGCACCGACACCACAGACCCCCAGACACAGACACCCCCAAACCCGAGACACAGACGCTGCCAACCTCCAGACACAGTTGGCGCCGGTTTACGCTAAAACAGAGAGACAGGCGGCGCTGATCTCAAGACACAGCTGTCACCCAGACACAGACGGTGCAGACTCCCTGTACAGACGGTGCTCAGAGATCTTGCGTCCATTCACAGACATGATCTCCACGCGACCGCATGACCAAGGGCACAGTTCCAAGCCAAGGTCAGACAAGAGGGCAGTAATTCAGAGCCACCGTCGGTACTGAGGACAAGAGCAACCGCCCATAAACAGCGGTGTAGACACTAACCAGCCACAGGAAGCACCCAGGGCCCCATCTCCCAACCTCAGGCACTCTGAACAACACCAACTCCACACACCAGTGATGCTGAGGAAAATAACTCCCAGTGAGAGAGACAAAATTGAAGGCTCTTTATCCAAATGCACATTGCATTCTTAACAAGGTATGTGACATAATGGCTCATGTCGAAATAAATGGATATGATCTAATCTTCTGCCAGCAGTTTGGTTTCAAGGTGACCAAGGTTGAGGATTATATATTCCTCCATAGTTAAAGCCCTGGCCCACGGTACGAGTTCATTCCAAGAGCTCTCTCTCCCGAGTTTGCCCTGATTCGAACTCGGAGATTTACGGTAATGGCCGCTCGTCGGTACTCGGGGCTCTCGTGGACATTTTTCATCATGTTGAAAAATCTTCACGAGTCTTCCCGTGCTTATACCTGCTGTTAGTGAGTCTTCCCGAGTACCTGTAGTACCCGCTATGTTCATTCTACGTGCTTACCACGAGTTTGATTTTTTTTAAACTCGGGAGAGCTCTTGGAATGAACTCGTACCGTGGGACAGGGCTATTACCTTTTAGAGGCGATGGACAAAAGCAGGCCCTTCGGCCCACCGAGTCCGTGCCAACCAGCGATCCCCGCACATTAATGCAACCCTGCACACTCTAGGGACAAATTTGCATTTACACCAAGCCAATTGACCGACAAACCTGTATGTCTTTGGAGTGTGGGAGCAAGCCGAAGATCTTGGAGAAAACTCAGGCAGGTCACGTGGAGAACGTACAAACTCCGTACAGACAGCACCTGTAGTCGGGATCGGACCCGGTTAGCTGGCACAGTAAGGCAGTAGCTCGACCGCTACTCCACTGTAAAGTTCAGTACAAGTATCACTATACACAAGCACTTCCATACATATCAGATACGAATCTCAGATGCACTACAAGTGTATAGCAGTGGTACACTGAGACGGTAGACAGAGTCGCGTGGAGGGTGCCGAAACATCGGTGGACATTGTGGAAAGATCCCCAAACTGTGCGATGAAGTATAAATCAGGAACTTAAGTTTCCGTGCGATATCCGTAATGCATGTAAAAATAGGAGTGCAATTGTCATTGGGATCTTAATCTGCATTGATCGGGCAAAATAAATTGGCGTTAAGAGTGTGATTGATGAATTTATGGATAGTATAATGGTCGGTTTTCAAGATCAGTATGTTGATACTTCATTGAGGCAAGAGGTCACTTTAGACCAACAACTGAGTAATGTGAAATGGCTAATTGATGATCTGGTAGTTAAGCAGCCTTCAGGGACACAGTGATGATCATATAATAGAATTGTTTTGTAAAGATAGGGAGAGATTTAGTTCAATCTGAAGCCAGGGTCGTAAATCTAAATAAGACAAACCGAGAAAGGCATAATGAAGAAGGGTTTCGGCCCGAAACGTCGCCTATTTCCTTCGCTCCATAGATGCTGCTGCACCCGCTGAGTTTCCCCAGCAATTTTGTGTACAAGGCATAAAGCGTGATTTGTGCTCTGGTGCGTTGAGAAAACCGCATGAGAGAGTCCGATCAGCAAAGAATTAAAACAGAGCTTGAAGTTTCTGTTTCCTTTAGAAGGAAAGAAAATATAGAAATATTGATGAAGTGTGGCTGTCAAACCCCCCTCCCCCCCCCCCCCCCCCCCCTATCGACACTTGGATTTGGTCTCTGGAACTGCAACATTACAATGCTGTCACCCCATATTCTGAACTCCGGAATTGTTCTCGTTGCACTATCTGCTGTACTTGTGTGTGGCTTCATTGTACTCCTGTACCATATGATCTGATTCAATTGGATAGCATGCAGGTTTTCACTGTATCTCACAACATGTATCGATAATAGACCCATACCTATATCAATATTAATCACATTTCACACCGTCTGATATCATTTTCCATTCGCGTGTGGCTGAGATAAATGGTGCAGTCCGATTGAATTCCTATGCCCTTTGTTATGGTTTAGTTCAGAAATACAGCACGGAAACAGGCCCTTCGGCCCACTGAGTCCACACCAGCAAGCGATCCCCGCACACTAACACTATCCTGCACACACTGGGGGAAATTTACAATATAATAATAATAATAATAATATCTTTTATTGTCATTGCACATATGTGCAACGAGATTTGGTATGCAGCTTCCATCCGATGTCATAACTTAAACAACTAATAAAATTTAGATTTAGATAAATGATTTATAACAAGAACAGTCAAAACAGTCAAAACAGTCTAAAGTGCAAATGTGTTTGTGTCGGGTCGATGTGCGACGTGGCTATGCGAGGGAGACCGTTCATGGGGGTGGGTGGGGGCACTCAGCAGGGCCGGCTCAGAGCAGCTATTGTTAACCTATAGTTACTTACAGACCTGTACGTTTTTGGAGTGTGGGAGGAAACCGAAGATCTCGGAGGTGACGGGGAGAACGTACAAACTCCACACAGAGAGCACCTGTAGTCAGGATGGAACCCGGGTCCCTGGCACTAAAAGGTAACTATTCTACCGCTGCGACATCGTGCCTTCAAATACTTTGGGACCTGTTGTAATTCAAGTCAGATTTCTCTTGAATGAGATTCAGGTGTTTTAATTATAGAACTGAACAGATTGCCAGCCTCATCGATCCAGCTTCGCTGGCCTCACCCCCCTCACACCCAGCCCCAGATAAAGCATCTTAATTAGCACATTGACACCTTTATCAACAGATCGCTGCCACAATTGCTGACATGGTCAAATTCTATGAAACTGTCCTTATATATCCCATCCCTCGCTGCCACAGACGCCAGAACCAGCCAGAACGTTTGTCCAAATGCAGCTTCAAAGGAGACCAGGAAGATTCGGTCAATGGAATCAATTCTTCAAACAAACCATCAGGAATTGCTCTCGTTAATGGACATAACGATAATAAGAAGGAATGCAATGTCAACAGGGACAACCATAATCTTCCAGTTGCCTGCCAGCTTTCTTCTCCGTCCCATCCGTCATAGAGTCACAAGGCGTGGAAACAGACCTTTCGGCCCAACTTGCCCATACCGGACACGTCCCAGAACCAGGGGCCACAGTTTAAGAATAAGGAGTAAGCCATTTAGAACGGAGACGAGGAAACACTTTTTTCCTCACAGAGAGTGGTGAGTTTGTGGAATACTCTGCCTCAGAGGGCGGTGGAGGCCGGTTCTCTGGGTGCATTCAAGAGAGAGCTAGATAGGGCTCTTAAAAATAGCGGAGTCAGGGGATATGGGGGGGAAGGCAGGAACGGGGTACTGATTGGGGATGATCAGCCGTGATCACATTGAATGGCGGTGCTGGCTCGAAGGGCCGAATGGCCTACTCCTGCATCTATTGTCTATTGTCTATTGCCCCAGATACACTAGTCCCACCTGCCCGCGTTTAGCCCATATCCCTCCAAACCTGTCCTATCCATGTACCTGTCTGACTGTTTCTTAAATGTTGGGATTTCTGAGGTGCATCTGTAGAAATTGGTTGTGTTTTTATGCCTGATTGTCTACGTGGCAAAGGGCCTTCAGCCTAAAACGTTGCCGGACCTGCTGAGCAATTTTTCTTTTCACTTCGTATTCTCAGCAGCTGATTTTTATTCAGACTGCACGGTTCCGCCGCTGGAGTTATATCGCAGAGAGTGTTGATTAAAATCCTACCCTGGCAGCACGAGAATGTGAATCCAGTTTAAAAAAAAAAATCATAACTGGACAGACAAAAGCAGCCTCACAAGAATAATATCAAACAAATTCCAGCACTGAATCACATAAGGATTCAGGACATAAGGAAATGGTTGGGCAGCCAGTCAAAGGCTTAGTCGAAGGGAGATTTTAAGGAGCATTCTGAAGGAGAAAGATTCAAGGATGGCTTTCCAGAGCTTAGAGCTACAGCAGCTAAGGACATCGTCACCTGTAGCAAGCGATTAAAACTGCACATAGTCAAGAGATCTGACTTGTATAGCACAGGGATCTCAGAGTGTCGCAAAGCACTGTGTAGTCTAATGCCCCTGTCCCACTTAGGAAACCTGAACGGAAACCTCTGGAGACTTTGCGCCCCACCCAAGGTTTCCGTGCGGTTCCCGGAGGTTTTTGTCGTCTCCCTACCTGCTTCCACTACCTGCAACCTCCGGCAACCACCTGCAACCTCCGGGAACCGCACGGAAACGTTGGGTGGGGCGCAAAGTCTCCAGATGTTTCCGTTCAGGTTTCCTAAGTGGGACAGGGGCATTAAATGTGTAGGGAGGAACTACAGATGCTGGTTTAAACCAGACACAAAATATTGGAGTAACTCAGCTGCTCAGGCAGCATCTCTGGAGAGAAGGAATGGGTGACGTTTCGGGTCGAGAGCCTCCGACCTATTCCTTGATGCTGACTGACCCACTGAGTTATTCCAGCATTTTGTGCCTGTTTTAGATGTAGTCTTAATTCTGTTCTCTCCCCACAGATGCCTCCTGACTTGCTGAGTATTCTCAGCATTTTCTATCTAAATTAAATGAACTTTGAACAAGTTGAATGGATCATTTTCCCCTCTGTGATATGAAGACTGCATTAAATTTAATAACTTAGTTCCTTCATTAAGCCGCAAGTGATGGAAGGAACAAGATGCTCAGCTTTCTGGCAGGGATGAATCAAAAACTGCATTTGTCCCCAAAGTGGACAATATAGTGCTTCTTCTTAGAACTCAAGAGTTCAAGAGAGTTTATTGTCATGTGTCCCTGATAGGACAATGAAATTCTTGCTTTGCTTCAGCACAACAGAACATAGTCGGCATTGACTACAAAACAGATCAGTGTGTCCAAATACCATAATATAAATATATACACACATGAATAAATAAACTGATTTCGGTATCACGCACTTCTCTATTTTTCTACTATTCTCTTTCTTTTCTTTCTTTTACTGCTAAATTTTTTTTTAAAAAGCTGTACATAAAATGTAACATGTCAACATATATTAGGTATCTACAAGGTACCACATTATTGTACTTACTTCTAATAAAATTTTAAAAAAATTTTTTTTTAAAGAATAAATAAACTGATAAAGTGCAAATAACAGATAATTGGTTATTAATAATCAGAGTTTTGTCCGAGCCAGGTTTAATAGGCTGATGGCTGTGGGGAAGTAGCTATTCCTGAACCTGATCCTGAACTCCCAATGTTACCCATTGTAGGTCTCAAATTCCAGGTATTTTGTTGTAATAAATGATTTCTCAAAATAAATTTATTTTTGACAAGTCAAATATCACTTAATTATTTCCACACCTGCACGATAGATGAACTGAAATAAAGCATCTGTAGATGAGATCTGAATTCAGCCTTTTTAAGTGAAGACTGTGCCCTCTGCTTCCACTGTTCTAGAGGAGGTTAAAGAGCATAAACTGGTCAATGTTATCTAGAACAGAGGGCGATGGATGCCTTGGAAGTGCTGCCAGTGGAGGTGGTGGTGTTGGCATGTAAGAGGCTTTGGATAGGCACATGGTTATACATGGAAGGTACACAAAAATGCTGGAGAAACTCAGCGGGTGCAGCAGCATCTATGGAGCGAAGGAAATAGGCAACGTTTCGGGCCGAAACCCTTCTTCAGGGGCTGTCCCACTGTACGAGGTAATTCAAGAGTTCTCCCGAGTTTTCCCCCGATTCGAGCTCGTGTAATGTCCGTGGCGGGTACGTAGGAGTTCGTGGATGTCCCGTAGCGGCTCGTACGAGTAACGGTAGGTACTCGGGAAATCCGGTAAACTCGCGACTTTTTTTCAACACTGTGAAAAGTGTCCACGAGTAAAAAAGATGCTCGTGATGAAAGAAATTGTTACTTTTTATTCATACGAGCCGCTACGAGACATCCACAAACTCCTACGGACATTCTCCGAGTTCGAATCAGGGAGAACTCTTGAATTACTTCATACAGTGGGACAGGCCCTTTAGGATCTAGGATCTAGGACTCCCTCCATTCCCTGGCTATCTATGTGCCTATCTAAAAGCTGCTTAAATGCCACTATCAAACCTCATTTATCCAGTATGGGAACGTCCGATTCATCCCATCAATTCCCTTCCATCATTCTAATAATAATAATGGATGGGATTTATATAGCGCCTTTCTAATACTCAAGGCGCTTTACATCGCATTATTCATTCACTCCTCAGTCACACTCGGTGGTGGTAAGCTACTTCTGTAGCCACAGCTGCCCTGGGGCAGACTGACGGAAGCGTGGCTGCCAATCTGCGCCTACGGCCCCTCCGACCACCACCAATCACTCACACACATTCACACACATTCACACACAGGCAAAGGTGGGTGAAGTGTCTTGCCCAAGGACACAACGACAGTATGCACTCCAAGCGGGATTCGAACCGGCTACCTTCTGGCTGCCAGCCGAACACTTAGCCCATTGTGCCATCTGTCGTCCCAAATTCTGGTTCCTCTTCTCTTTCAGCTCAACAGCTGCACCACCCCTTTCCTGACACCCAGAACCGCCTGCAGCATTCCAAGCATTATTTTCAAAGCATCAGGGTTAGCTCACCATTCGCTGCGATCAACAACGATCTTTAGTCAGAGGGTGGTGAATCTGTGGAATTCTTTGATTTCCACAGAAGGCTGTGGAGACCAAGTCGATGGATATTTTTAAGGCAGAGATAGATGGGTTCTGCATTATTACAGGTGTCAGAGGTTATGGGGAGAATGGGGTTAGGAGGGAGAGATAGGCCAGCCAAGATTGAATGGTGGAGTAGTCTTGATGGGCCGAATGGCCTAATTCTGCTCCTATAACGTATGATCTGATGTGGGAGGAAATCTGCCTAACAACCACCCCCCCCCCCCCCCCTCCCCTGCCATGCCATGCCTTGTCCTGTCTCTCCCCTCTTCCAACTTTCTTCCCCTCCCACCCAACCCCCACCCCCACCACACTGGCTTGGCATGGAAGAGTTTGATCAGTACGGGTGTCAGGAGTGATGGGGAGAAGGCAGGAGAATGGGGTTAGGAGGGAGAGATAGATCAGCCAAGATTGAATGGCGGAGTAGACTTGATGGGCCGAATGGCCTGATTATACTCCTATCACTTATAACCTTATGACCACTGACCCAATCAAAGCCGCGGTCACTGATGGCGGTCATTATCCCAATTGTCAGCTGCCATCATTGGTTGCAACCATGCAGGCAAACATTGGCTGCATTATCCAGTGCAACCACTGGCGGGGTGGGAAGATTGCAACCTTCACGTGGTCCGCCCTGTTTCGACTAATGCAATCAACTCGACGTGCACAAACGGAAGATCAAATAGAACAAGTTGTCCAACAACTTTAGGCTGTGCACGCCACAGGAAAGAAGAAGAAGAAGCAACCACTGGCTATTAACTTCACTCCACAAGCATTGGTGTTAGAAACAGAAACATAGAAAATAGGTGCACGAGTGGCCATTCGGCCCTTTGAGCCTGCGCCGCCATTCAATATGATCACGGCTGATCATCCAAAATCAGTACCCCGTTCATGTTTTTTCCCCATATCCCTCGATTCCCTTAGCCCTAAGAGCTACATCTAACTCTCTCTTGAAAACATCCAGTGAATTTCCCTCCACTGCCTTCTGTTGCAGAGAATTCCACAGGTTCGCAACTCTCTGGGTGAAAATGTTTTTCCTCATCTCAGTCCCACTCAGTCCTCAGTTCCACAAGACGGACGGAGCAGGCTCCCTCATCGCTTACCGACTGCTAACAAAGAAACATCCAGCATACCTGCGCACACTATCTGACGACAGCTCCAAGCTGTCACACAGAGCGCAAGCAGACCGTGACTCACACACGACAGTGGGTTCCTGACACACAACTCAACTGTGGGAAGATTCTTAATTTGGGATTTAACACATTGTTGGGGTCTTGTTGAGATGACTTTGACTGCTGTGCTTCTTCGCAATGGTGACCGTGTTTCCTCAGCTGGGACATGCTGGGATGGTTCAAGCCTTTCCTTGTCCTGATCCCGACTAATGGTTTTAACAATGAGTGACCAATGGCTAAATTAAGCATGGTGCAATCGCTCAGCTCTGAAAGCGGTCAGGAGCTCATAATTGGAGGTCTGGAGTCCACCAGCACAACTTTACATCCCATCTTTACTTTAATATCTCAAGGCATGGATGTCTCGGTCTCCTCACTAATTGGGCATGGTGGGACGATGGTGACTATTTGCAGAGGCACTGGGTATAGGGCCTGAGGATTTCTCTTATGTTGCTGAAACACAGGCCGTCAGACAGAAACACAGCTAGAATGCAACATCCGTCATTGAAGGCAGTAACTCTCAACTGGACTGGACTGCGCTGTCCACTACAACAATGCATCAGTCTCGCATCATATGATACTAACCAGTTCATGAAGGCCACACATGCGCACATGCAAACACCACACACATATGCAAAAACACACCGCACACGCATACGCACCACGCACACATGCATGCACACCACACACACACAAACACACCACATGCAACAGGCACACACATGCAAACACCACACACATATGCAATACACATCACACAAACATACACACAACACACACACATGCAAACACGCCACACACACATGCAAACACACCACAGGCACACACATTCAAACACCACACACATATGCAATACACACCACACAAACATACACGCCACACACACATGCATACACGCCACACTCACATGCAAACACACCACAGGCACACACATGCATACATACCACACACACATGCAAACACACCATAGGCACACACATATGCATACACACCACACACACACATGCAAACACACCACAGGCACACACACACACATGCAAACACACCACACACACGCAAACACATGCAAACACACCACACACACATGCAAACACATCACACACACCATTTACCAACCAATATGTGGCAGGAGGAGGATGATCTTAACCCAAAACAACCCTATCCTTGTTCTCCAGAGATGCTGCCTGACACGCTGAGTTCCTCCAGCATTTTGTGTCCTTATGTGGAGATAATATACTCTGGTGGGTGAGAGGGTGAGAGGGTGGGAGCATTAGAGTACTAGAGGGTGAGAGGGTTAAAGGGTGAGAGGCTTGCAAGGTATCTAATGCACTTTGCTATACATTACAGATACTGAATCATGCATGTCATTGTTGTGCTATGGGCCACAGTTTCCCGTTGTCATAGAGTTACTGAGAATCTTTGTTCGCTCAAAAT
Organism: Amblyraja radiata; assembly: GCF_010909765.2. Classification (NCBI taxonomy): domain Eukaryota; kingdom Metazoa; phylum Chordata; class Chondrichthyes; order Rajiformes; family Rajidae; genus Amblyraja; species Amblyraja radiata. The sequence goes on along the minus strand of NC_045993.1, from coordinate 4,315,211 downwards.
TGCCTCGAAATCAGGATTACTGAGCTGCGGCAGGTTTTACTTTTGATAAACCCTCTGCGGTAAAATGAATTTGCTTCTCCCCCCCCCCACCCCCCCGCTCAGAGAAGTCACACTGGATACAACACACACCTTGTAGCCCCAGGCTCAGAGCCCAGACACCCACTGTGAGAGAGTGTGAGAGTGAGCGAGGCAGAAAATGGTCTGGATGTCCTTCTTTCTCCAAGGCTGGAGTCGATCTCTGGCAGTGCGAGTGCTCTAATGATGTACATGTGGAAACAATCGGAGAATATTCTGGTGTTTAAGAAGGAACTGCAGATGCTGGAAAATGGAAGGTACACAAAAATGCTGGAGAAACTCAGCGGGTGCAGCGCATCTATGGAGCGAAGGAAAAAGGCAACGTTTCGGGCCGAAACCTGAAGGGTTTCGGCCCGAAACGTTGCCTTTTTCCTTCGCTCCATAGATGCTGCTGCACCTGCTGAGTTTCTCCAGAGAGTATTCTCAGCTGTTGTGTTCTCGTTGGCTTTTTTGACATCGAGGGGGTCTTGGGTTGTCTGAGGGAATTGGTGCAGGACTAGTCCCTCAGGCAACCCAAGACCCCCTCGATGTCAAAAAAGCCAACGAGAACACAACCGGTTAAACAGCCGAGAATATTCTCTGAATCAAACAGACCCCGTGTTAGAATTGCAAGATTTTCTGGCTGGTTTCCAATTGACCATTTTCCAAATCACCATCTAATTTCTGTAAAGCAGCACCCACTTTTCCATGTTTCACATTGCAAGCAGGCAGTTTCCATAGCAACACGGACTTATTTCGAGAATGTGACAATATTCTGAAGAGAAGAAAGAGGTATCCCACAGTGCAGATGGATTCAGTTCAAGGGTGAGTGGCGAGCGGGGATGACATTGGCAAGGCCAGTGTGGCCAGTGTGGACAGTGTGGTCCTGACTCTGGTCCCCAGAGCTAGCCAGTGCAGTCTGGCTTTCATCTTTTTACAGATAAATGATGATCTGCAAAGTGACAGATCAGATCACTTCAACATGCCAGTTGATACCGTACAAAGACAACAGGGTCAACAATCCCCACATTTGGCCAGTGCGGCCTAGTTCTGGTCTCCAGAGCTGGCCAGTGCATCTCCAACTGTGCCCTACAGTTGCTAAAGTGACCCGAGCTCTACCCCTTGTCTCTGTGAAGAGGGCGGCACGGTGGCGCAGCGGTAAAGCATGGGCATGGTTTACCAAGGGAAGACACAAAATGCTGGAGTAGCTCAGCAGATGAGGCAGCATCGCTGGAGAACATGCATAGGTGATGTTTCCAACCCGAAATGTCACCTATCCATGTTCTCAAGGCATGCCACCCAATCCACTGAGTTACTCCAGATCATTTTTGGGTCCACCCACTAATCTCGATTTCCACGACAATCTTAACAGAGCTAATACCTTGAAGGGGAAACACAATAAAATAACATTTGACGGAGAACCATACGGGGATGGATTGCAGAAAACTTAATCGAAGGTCAAGGTTTTAAGGGACATCTTAAAGGCTGAAAGACGGACAGAAAGTTGAAATCTCGGCAGAACATGTAAAAGTTTCCAAAGGTGGGGTGGTTAAATCCAGAGTTTGAGCGAGAGACTGAGCGAATTGTGCAGAGATCTCATTGTTTTACAAGAATAGAAGTGATTCCAGAGACAGGGTTTTGCATGTCCAAGAGAGGAATGGCTTAATGTGAAGCCAGCACAATAGACAATAGACAACAGGTGCAGGAGTAGGCCATTCGGCCCTTCGAGCCAGCACCGCCATTCAATGTGATCGTGGCTGATCATCCCCAATCAGTACCCCGTTCCTGCCATCTCCCCATATCCCATAACTCCGCTATCTTTAAGAGCCCTATCGAGCTCTCTCTTGAAAGCATCCAGAGAACCCGCCTCCACCGTCCTCTGAGGCAGAGAATTCCACAGACTCACCACTCTCTGTGAGAAAAAGTGTTTCCTCGTCTCCGTTCTAAATGGCTTACTCCTTATTCTTAAACTGTGGGTGGCCCCTGGTTCTGGACTCCCCCAACATCGGGAACATGTTTCCTGCCTCTAGCGTGTCCAAGCCCTTAACAATCTTATATGTTTCAATGAGATACCCTCTCATCCTTCTAAACTCCAGAGTATACAAGCCCAGCTGCTCCATTCTCTCAGCATATGACAGTCATAATGACAGGTCACAAAATACATGGTCATGGAGAATCAGGACTTGATCCAGTTAGGACATTGCCAGCAAAAGATTTTGAGAGGCCCAGGTTTATGGAGGGCAAATGGGAGAAGTCAGGGGAGTTAGACACAAAATGCTGGAGTAAACTCAGCGGGACAGGCAGCTTCTCTGGAGAGAAGGAATGGATGGCATTTCGGGTCGAGACCCTTCTTCAGACGAGAAGTCAGGGGAGTGTTGGAATTGTAACAAACGGTAGCCGGGCAAATGCAACGACTTGTGGTGTGAACTCATAGCAGAAGTAGAATGAAGTAAGCACTTATAGGCTGGAGTCGAGGGAGAATATCACCCCCATCTTGTGGGGAGACCTGTCTAGTCTTTGCCTACATTACAACAGCGGCTACTCTTCAGAAATATGTAGACATGCAGATGCTAGAGTAACTCAGCTGGTCAGGCAGCATCTCTGGTGAACATGGTGGATAATGTTTTGGGTTGGGACCCTTCTTCAAACTGATTGTGGTTGGTGGGAAAAACAAACAGGAAGAGGTGGTGACAGTAAATAACCACCCCCCCTTCTCCAATTTTACTGATTGTGCACCTCGTTGTCACCTTCCCCTCAGCCAACAATGAACCAGTCTACATTTCCTTGATCACCGTCTGCTTTGATCAGACATTTTCACACCTTACCCGTCCACATCTCTAGTCTCCCTCTCCCCTAACTCTCAGTGTAAATAAGGGTCTCGACCCAAAACGACACCCATTCCTTCTCTCCAGAGATGCTGCCTGTCCCGCTGAGTTACTCCAGCATTTTGCGTCTATCTTCGGTGTAAGACAGCATTTGCAGTTCCTTCCCACACATGTCGCCTATCTGTGTCCTCCATGGAGGCTGCCTGGCCCGCTGAGTTACTCCAGCACTTTGTGTTTTTTTTTTTTTAAAAGACGTCAGAAATAACCAGCTATGAGGCACTTGGGAATCCATAGTGTGTGAAGGGCGTTATATCAATGCAGGCTTCCCTCCAGCACACTGCGTGCTCAGTTCCCTGCCTTCAGTAACAAGAGTGTGAAACTTCACAAATTCCCCCACTTCCGCCTGCGACAGCACTAAACCCCCCAAAAGGTTCACAACATCGCAGAGATCCCTCTCGGAGCCGATGGTGTTCGGAGCACGTCTTTCACTTTGCAGGTATTCATTAAAAAAAAAAAAAGTATATTGTGCGGGAGAGCTGGCAGAGGGAGGGAGAGGGGGGAATCAAATGAAATACCTCGAGGCTTGAGCCAGCTGGGATAACTTCTCCCTGGATTTCTTTAACCTCTCTCTCGCATCAGATTCCCTCTGGATGGTGTGTTGTTTAAATTCAGACTGTGTGTTGTTGCATTGCTTAAATTCAGCCAGCAGACAGCCATCAGGGACAGTCAGTGGCTGGTACTGAGTTAGCGGCTTCAGCCTTTGGATTAACTGTGGTGTTATTTGTTACGGAATGTCTGGTGGAGAAAAGAAGAGAAAAATGTAAGTCACCGCACTTGAAATTAACAACAGTGTTTTCTCACGAGTTGGTGCCACAGACTAAATGAAGACTGGGACTCATGGTTGGGAGGAGGTGGAGAGGGGGGGGGGGGGGGGGCTCATACCTGCCACCAGCTGGAGAGAAAGAGTGACAGGGAGTGGGGAAAGGGGGAAGAAAAATAGAATGCCAGTGCAGAGGCTAAATGAATTGAGGCTTGGACCATTAATCCAGAAACAAGAGGTCAAAGCTTAGAAAGCACCTGGGGATTGAAATTCATTTCTTCAGAGTCATTTTCTGTCTGTCTGCATGTTCAGGAAGAGACTGATTGCACTGCGCTTACAATTGAATCCAATCACCACCCTCCAGATAATAAACCAACTCTTGCCTGAGCAGCAAGTTCTGGAGCAACTACAACACCCGTAGAGCAGTATCTGTGGAGGGAAGTGAACAAAATTCCCCTGGCCCTCAGTCAGGAGAAAGGTCTCGACCTGAAACGTGACCCATTCCTTCTCTCCAGAGATGCTCCCTGTCCCGTTGAGTTACTCCAGCATTGTGTGTCTAATTGAGTCCTGGAGATAGGCACAAAGTGCTGGAGTAACTCAGCGGGTCAGGCAGCGTCCCTGTAGAAAAAGGATGGGTGACGTTTCAGGTCAGAGCCCCCTCTTCAGACTGCAGTCTGACCCGAAACGTCACCAATCCTTTTTCTCCTGAGACGCTGCCTGACCCACTAAGTTACTCCAGCACATTGTATGTATCTTCAGTATAAACCCGCATCTGCAGTTCCTTCCTACACAATTGAGTTCAGGAGTGCGTTCCGAAGAGGACCAATATGCGATCAATAATACTCATGGGCATCGTGCTAGACATCCAGCGTTTAACTGCCTCATCCCAACGTTCAATGGCAATCAGTCTGAAGAAGGGTTTCGGCCCGAAACGTTGCCTATTTCCTTCACTCCCTAGATGCTGCTGCACCCGCTGAGTTTCTCCAGCATTTTTATCTACCTTCCATTTTCCAGCATCTGCAGTTCCTTCTTAAACAAAATTCAATGGCAATAGTTTTGCTGGATGCAAGTAGAATTTCTTTCACCCAGAGGGTATTTGGAATCCTGGAACACATGTTCATAAATTCTAGGAGCAGAATTAAGCAATTCAACCCATCAAGTCTACTCCACCATTCAATCATGGCTGAGCTATCTTTCCCTCTCAACCCCATTCTCCTGCCTTCTCCCCCTTACTAATGCACAATCTGTCAATCTCCGCCTTAAAATACCCATTGACTTGGCATCCACAGCCGTCTGTGGCAATGAATTCCACAGATTCACCACCCTCTGACTAAAGAACACACTGTAGTGAGAAGGTGGGGGAGACAGAGACTGTCACAAAATCTTAGAAGCATCCAATAGACAATAGACAATAGGTGCAGGAGTAGGCCATTTGGCCCTTCGAGCCAGCACCACCATTTAATGTGATCATCCCACTTTTTCTCACAGAGAGTGGTGAGTCTGTGGAATTCTCTGCCTCAGAGGGCGGTGGAGGCAGGTTCTCTGGATGCTTTCAAGAGAGAGCTCGATAGGGCTCTTAAAGATAGCGGACTCAGGGGATATGGGGAGAAGGCAGGAACGGGGTACTGATTGGGGATGATCAGCCATGATCACATTGAATGGCGGTGCTGGCTCGAAGGGCCAAATGGCCTACTCCTGTAACTATTGTCTATGGTAACTCAGCGGGACAGGCAGCATCTCTGGTGACGTTTCGGGTCACGACCCTTCTTCAGTTTCACACACATCAGGTGTGTGTAAAAAATATATGAACTATTACAAATCAAGAAATAGCACAGGTTGAAAATCCCAGATCTAGAATTAGTGTGTGGCTCATCTTCAATCTACAAGCATAATACCAATCTGAAAATAGCACAAAAAGCAAATTGTTGCAGCCGCTTATCTCACATAAATGATCACAGATTAAACATTTCATTTCTGGAAATATTACAAACCAATGAAGATCATATGCCTGGAAATGTTACAGACTCACCACCTAAAACCTACGAATGCTGAATATTCATTATTCATGAGAGCCCAAATATGGAGATTTATCAGACCTAATCTCTCACTTACTGGCATTATAGCGGGAAATGGCTGTGACTCTGTGGGGAACTTATCAGTTGTTCTTACACAGGTTGACAGAGTTTGAGCTTCCAATATTACACCCACTGCCTTGCTCTCCCCAGCAGGTCCAGCCCCTGTAAAGAACCTAAATTATGGTGCCAGTCGAAAGCTACAGCAGACGCAACGTGTAGGAAGGAACTGCAGACGCTAGTTTAAACTGAAGATAGACGCAAAAAAGCTGGAGTAACTCAGCAGGACAAGCAGCGTCTCTGGATGAGGGAATGGGCGACGTTTCGGGTTTCTAAGGCCGCCTGGGTCAAGGTGAGATGGAGAGACCAGTGGAAGTCAGCGGAACCATCTAGGCTACACCAGTACATCAATGACCCCATGGACGTCCCTGGCCAGGACCTGCCCCGAAAGCAATGGACAATCCTTAACCGCTTGAGGACGGCATCGGACGCTATCTTTAAGGACACTATTATTACATACAAGAAACACTTAAATAGACACGGCATAGAAGGATATGGGCCTAATGCAGGCAAATAGGATTAGTGTAGATGGGCACAAAGGTCAGCAGGGACATGATGGGCCGAAGGGTCTGTTTCTATGGTGTATAACTTTATAACTCTGACTTGATGATCACAGGAAAACCTCAGAGATAGGCACTGAAACAGGCCATGTTGCTCCTTAATTTGATCATCAAGTGATCCTGTATTAAATCCATATTTCTGCTTAATCCTACATCCTCTGATTCACAAAGTCCGAACATCAATCAATCTCTGCCTTAAGTCCACTGACAAAGTGAACAAACATTGAAAAACTAGTGTAGTGCCTTTATAGAGTCAATATCTCAGACTGAGAAATCTAATAGATGGAATAGTTGAAATCTGAGCTCTGGCTGGGATTCTTTAGCTGCACCCTCGAGAAAAGAAATAGGTGACATAGAAACATAGATAGAAACATAGAAAATAGGTGCAGGAGGAAGCCATTCGGCCCTTCGAGCCAGCACCACCATTCATTGTGATCATGGCTGATCATCTTGTATCAATAACCCGTGCCTGCCTTCTCCCCATATCCCTTGACTCCACTAGCCCCTAGAGTATGTAACTCTCTTAAATCCATCCAGTGATTTGGCCTCCACTGCCCTCTGTGGCAGGAAATCCCATAAATTCACAACTTTCTGGGTGAAATAGTTTTTTCTCACCTCAGTCTTAAATGATCTCCCCTTTATTCTAAGACTGTGGCCCCTGGTTCTGGACTCGCCCAACATTGTGAACATTTTTCCTGCATCTAGCTTGTCCAGTCCTTTTATAATTTTATATGTTTCGAGTCGAGATCCTTCTTCAGACTGAAAAAGGGTCCGAAATGTCCGAAATGTCACCTATTCCTTTTCTCCAGAGATGCTGCCTGACCCACTAAGTTACTCCAGCTTTTTGTGTCTATCTTCAGGTTTAAACCAGCATCTGCAGTTCCTTCCTACACATTCTTCAGGTGCAGCTGGACAGGTGGAGAAGCCCAAAGAGAAGGTGCCCTTGTTGGAAGAGGCCAAAGGTAGTGATGGAGAAATTCTGCTGTAAGAATGCATTTATTTGCCTGCTGTTTAGTGGCTTTGCAAGCGAGGCAGTCAGAGCGTGCATACAGCAGGAACTGGATAATATTAAGTGTCAGGTTACATTCTTGACAAACAAGTACCAGGTAACTGGTGTGGGGTGGCATGGTGGCGCAGTGGTAGAGTTGCTGCCTGATGCCCCTGTCCCACTTAGGAAACCTGAATGGAAACCTCTGGAGACTTTGCGCCCCACCCAAGGTTTCCGTGCGGTTCCCGGAGGTTGCAGGTGGTTGCCGGAGGTTGCAGGTAGTGGAAGCAGGTAGGGAGACTGACAAAAACCTCCGGGAACCGCATGGAAACCTTGGGTGGAGCACAAAGTCTCCAGAGGTTTCCGTTCAGGTTTCCTAAGTGGGACAGGGGCATTAAAAGACCAGAGTTCAATCCTGACTACGGGTGCTGTCTGTACAGAGTTTGTACGTTCTCCCCGCGACCTGCGAGGGTTTTCTCCGAGAACTTCGGTTTCCTCCCACACTCCAAAGGCGTACGGGTTTGTAGGTTAATTGGCTCCGTATAAATGTTAGTTGTCCCGAGTGAGTGTAGGATAGTGTTAATGTGCGGGGATCGCTGGTCGTTACGGACTCTGGAAGCGTTGTATCTCTAAACTGATCTAAACTCCAACCTTCCCGTCACTTTTAATCACCACATCCTCCACTGTACGCATCACCTGAGAAGACAGGTGTGGAGGAAGGAAGTGCAGATACTGGTTTTCACTGAAGATGGACATAAAATGCTGGACAGGCAGCATCTCTGGAGAGAAGGAATGGGTGACGTTTCGGGTTGAGACCCTTCTTCAGACCCGATCCCTTCTTCAGCCAACACTGCTCTGTGAACAACCATAGGAATGCTGAAGTCTGAAGTCATAGAGTCTGAAGAAGGATCTCGGGGTGGGAGATTGCAACCTTCACGGGGTCCACCCTGTTTCGACGAATGCAATCAACCCGGCGTGCACAATCAAATAAGATCAAATAGAACAAGTTGTCCTACAACTTTAGGCTGTGCACGCCATATGCAAGAAGAAGAACAAGGATCTCGACGCAAAACGTCACCCATTCCTTCTCTCCAGTTATGCTGCCAGTCCCACTGAGTTACTCCAGCATTTCCGTGTCTATCTTATGTTTAAACCAGCATCTGCAGTTCCTTCCTACACATAATGAAGCCTAAGCGAGGACAGAGCAGACCACTGAGTGAAAGACCCTTCAAACACCCTGAAGATCTACTGTCTGCCCACCACTGACACACTGTGGCAGCAGAGTGTACTACCCACAAAGGTGGCCTCAGTAAATCACCAAGGCTTTCTTGACTGTGCCCGGAAGAATCATAAACTCTAACACTTAGTAGCCTATGGGAAGCAATTGCATGGGAATGGCATCAACCAAACGCAAACATATGCCATCTCGATTTGTGCTCATATCCATTCAAAATCCTGAGATTCCCTTAGAAAATTATATAATTCACATGTTCATAAATTCCAGGAGCAGAATTAGGCTATTTGTCCCATCAAGTCTACTCTGCCATTCATCATGGCTGATCTATCTTTCCCTCTCAACCCCATTCCCCTGCCTTTGTCCCATAACAATTTCAGTTGAGTTTATTGTCACATGTACCAAGGTACAGTGAAAAGCGTTTAAGAAGGAACTGCAGATGCTGGAAAATCGAAGGTAGACAAAAGTGCTGGAGAAACTCAGCGGGTGCAGCAGCATCAATAGAGCGAAGGAAATAGGTAACGTTTCGGGCTGAAACCCTACAGTGAAAAGCTTTTGTTTCACGCTATCCAGACAGCAGAAAGACAATACATGATTACAATCGAGCCATTTACAGTGTGTAAAATACATGATAAGGGAATAACATTTAGTGCAAGGTAAAGCCAGCAAAGTCTGATCAAGGAAAACCCCGACACCCTCACTAATCAAGAGTCTGTCAATCTCAGTCTTGCAAATATCCATTGACATTGCTTCCACAGCCGTCTGTGGCAATGAATTCCATCTGAACAACCGAAATATAGAAATATTACATTGAAAATCTCAAAATAAAAAAATTACCAAGTCAAACATCACAACTGTACATTCAAAGGTAGAAATATTACAGATATCATGGGCTGAGTTTCACATCTGCGACGAGTGCTTTCCTGCATGTCTCATCAGGAGGTAGTGTCCATTTATCATTGTGTCCAGAAATTTTACATGCTGGGAGATTAAGCCTCAAATCTTAAAAGGCACTGCAGGTGAATCTTGGCTACCTGTGGAGTTATCATAGATGGCTAACAATGATAAAATATTACAGGTAGACCAAATCTGGAAACAACTTCCAGATTTCTGGACGGGCGGCATGGTGGCACATTGGTTGAGTTGCTGCATTACAGCACCAGAGGCCTGGGTTCAATCCTGGCTACGGGTAGTTGTCTGTACGGAGTTTTACGTTCTCCATTTGACCGCATGGCTTTACGCCGAGAAACATAGAAACATAGAAAATCGGTGCAGGAGTAGGCCATTCGGCCCTTCGAGCCTGCACCGCCATTCAATATGATCATGGCTGATCATCCAACTCAGTATCCTGTACCTGCCTTCTCTCCATACCCCCTGATCCCTTTAGCCACATCTAACTCCCTCTTAAATATAGACAATGAACTGGCCTCAACTACCTTCTGTGGCAGAGAGTTACAGAGATTCACCACTCTCTGTGTGAAAAATGTTTTTCTCATCTCGGTCCTAAAGGACTTCCCCTCTATCCTCAAACTGTGACCCCTTGTCCTGGACTTCCCCAACATCGGGAATAATCTTCCTGCATCTAGCCTGTCCAACCCGTTAAGAATTTTGAAAGTTTCTATAAGATCCCCCCTCAATCTCCAACTTCAGTTTGCTCCCACACCCCAAAGACGTACAAGTTTGCAGATTAATTGGCTGGGTAGATATAATTGTCCCCAGTGTAGGATTGTGTTACTGGTCGGCACGGACTTGATGGGCCAAAGGGCCTCTTTCCGCGCTGTATCTCTAAATCTAAAAACTAAATTTATGCCAATGAGTTGCTTGCATCTAGAAATACAGATATCACATTGAACATTTGAAGTTACTGTACACCCTAAGGGACACTTACTATAGAAAACATTGTAGGCTGAATATAGTAAATTGGTAAATTTCTAATTACAAAAAATAAATCTAGATATTTTTACACAATAATTGTATTACGCATTCAAAGATCACAAGAAATAGCGGAGCGTTGTAGATGTAGCCCAGACCATCATGCAAACCAGCTTCCCTTTCATTGACTCCATCTACACTTCACTCCACCTCGGCAAGGCCAACAGCATAATCAAGGACCAGTCTCATCCCAGTTACTCCCTCTTCTCACCCTCTCCCACCAGGTTGGAGTTTCAAAACCCATACCTCCAGATTCACAAACAGTTCCTTCCCAGTTGTTACCAGGCAACTGAACGGTCTTTTCATCAGCTTGAGCGTGATCCTGACTGTTCACCGCACCTTGATACAGGTGACAATCATAAACTAAACCACATATAAGTATCTCAAACGTTAAAATAATCTAATACCTACGCACACTTAAAATGAATAAACATTTCAAATTGAGGGGTGGCCAGTGGCCATAGCGGTAGAGCTGCTGCCTTACAGTGCTGGAGGCCCGGGTTCGATCCTGACAACGGGTGCTGCCTGTACGGAGTTTGCACGTTCTCCCTGTGACCATGTGGGCTTTCTCCGGTGCTGCTGTTTCCTTCCATACCATAAAGACGTACAGGTTTGTAGGTTAATTGTCTTTGGCAAATATTCTAAATTGTCCCTAGTGTGTAAGGTAGAGCTAATGGAGGAACGGAACCTCACATTTCGCTTGGGCAGCTTACACCCCAGCGGTATGAACGTTGACTTCTCTAACTTCAACCCTTGCTTTCCCTCTCTCTCCATCCCTCCCCCATCGCAGTTCCCTGACCAGTCTTGATATCTCCGACTACATTTTATCTCTGTTTGCTTTGTTGTCACCTTCTCCCAGCTAACAATGATCTATTCTACATGTTCCTTGATCTCCATTCCCTTTGTCGTGTTTTCACACCTTACACCTCCTTATCTATGTACCTCCCTCCCCCCCCTGACTCTCAGTCTGAAGAAGGGTCTCGACCTGAAACGTCACCCGTTCCTTCTCTCCAGAGATGCTGCCTGTCCGGCTGAGTTACTCCAGCATTTTGTGTCTATCTTCGGTTTAAACCAGCATCTGCAGTTCCTTCGTACACATAGTGTCAATGTACGGGGTGATCGCTGGTCGACGCAGACTCGGTGGGTCTTCAGCGGTTCATCTCTAAAGTCTATCTATTTCTGATTGAACCTCATAATTGGAGATCCCTCCGGCCACGCATCTCAGTGCTCGAAGTGTTACAAACTAGCTCGGACCTCAAGATTGGTAACTTTTTACAAGTTCGACCCAAGGGACCATTCACAATGGAAGATCTCGTCTAAAAATACTGTCATCGTAGCATCTAGTTTCAGAACTGTCACAGGAAGAACGTCTCAAATCAAGAAATGCCACAAACAATAAAACATCACTCATGCACTCATATTAAAGAGCAATAAATATTGTAATGGGAACCCAAACCACAAGCCAACCTCAGCAACGATTTACTATGGACTTTGTTTTGGTACGCACTACGCACTACTTCAGTGGTCGGGTAACTGAGTATTACTGATAACATTGTATTATTGAATATTTATGTATTGAGTTGTAGCGTTAATGTGCCCGTAAAGCCAAGTAAGGACGAAGAACAGTCTCGACCCGAAACATCACCTGTTCCTTTTTTCCAGGGATTCTGCCTGGCCCACCGAGTTACTCCAGCATTTTGTGTCTATCTTTGGTGTAAACCAGCATCTGCAGTTCCTTCCTACACAAAAATGTCATTGTTCCATTTCCAGGGCATACAATAATTAAACGTTCTTGAATCTTGAAAAATAAAATATTCCAGCAATCTAGAAACATTACAGACTCATGAAGACTTCCATGGTACAGAATGAACATCTCAAATCTAGGAAATAATGTTACTGTTGATCTAGAAATATTGCAAATAATACTGGGATTCAAAAGAATGTTAACTAGGTTGAACATCTGAAACATTGAACAGGTCCAAATATTACTTGAAATATTATCTTAAAATATTAATAAATCATTACTCTGTGGAATGTTTAAATCTTAGCTGTGGGAACATGGTGGTGGTGGAGGGAGTAACATCAGAAGGGGTGACAAAGAATGGTTGAAAATGAATAATATTCAGGGCAGCTGGTAGAACTGCTGCCTCACAGCGCCAGAGACCCATGTTCGATCCTGACTCCGCGATCTGCTTATGTGGAGTTTGCATGGTCTCCCTGTGACTGCGTTGGTTTTCCTCCGGGTGCTCCGGTTACCCCCCACATCCCCAAGACATGTGGGGCTGTGCGTTAATTGGCCCTCTGTAAAATTGTGCAGGGAGTGGATGAGAAAGAAAGTAAGTAAGTAAGTTTATTGGCCAAGTATTCACATACAAGGAATTTGCCTTGGTGCTCCACCCACAAGTAACAACATGACATACAGTGACAGTTACGAATGACTCCGGAAACAGCAAAAGTGGGATAAAATAGAACTAGTGTGAACAGGTGATCGATGGTTGCCGTGTTCCTGGTGGGCCGATGGGCTTGTTTCCAGGCTAAACTAGATATTAGAAAATTCAGCCAGGGTGATTACTAAATCCAATATTTCGAGCTACAGGACAGCTGCAAATGCCCGAGCTGATGGTTGCATTTTACCAATGCTCCCTCATTCTCTCATGGGGAGCAGACACTCCCAGCCTCTTGCTCTATTTAAAAAAGAAAGAAACCCTTAAAACCCGACAGAAATAGTCACGGAAAAGAAAGCAAATGCAAAGGGATGGTAGCGCTAATTATAATACTCCACAGCTGGCTTCTTTTTAAAAGGAGTCCTGAGGAGAAGTCTTTAGTCTTTAGCCAAGGTCTTGGTGGGGAACATTGCACTTTAATTGTATCAGTAACACATGGCTCCCTCCTAACACTCCACGGGTATGGAGCAAGTATATTAATCACAAGGCCCTGGTGTTTAATGCATTCGCGTGGCTGTGGAGCTCAAGTTAATGTTGCAAACTATATATAACCAAAAAGTCCTTTTGTAGATTTAGTTTGTATGTGTGAGTGCGTAATTGTGTAGGTTCGCAGGCTTGACGATCGTTTCGCTGAACTCCTCCACTCAGTTCGCCTAAACCTATGGTAGACAAAAGTGCTGGAGAAACTCAGCGGGTGCAGCAGCATCTGTGGAGCGAAGGAAATAGTCAACGTTTCGGGCCGAAACCCTTCTTCAGACTGATGTAGGGTGGGGGCGGGGAGAAGAAAGTAAAAAGGAAGAGGAGGAGCCTGAGGGCTGAGAGAGAGCTGAGAAGGGGAGGAGACAGCAAGGGCTACTGGAAATTTGAGGATTCAATGTTTATGCTGCTGGGGTGCAGACTGCCCAAGCGGAATATGAGGTGCTGCTCCTCCAATTTGCGGTGGTGCTCACTCTGGCCATGGAGGAGGCCCAGGACAGAGAGGTCGGATTCGGAATGGGAGGGGGAGTTGAAGTGCTGAGCCAGCGGGAGATCAACTACCTGATCTCCCGGTTGTTAAACATTTTAATCCCCCCCCCCCCTCCCGTTTCCACACTGACCTTTCGGTCCTGGGCCATTTTCAGAGTGAGCCAGAATGCCAGCGCAAATTGGTGGAACACCACCTCATATTTTGCTTGGGCAGCTTACAGCCCAGCGGTCTTTGAAAGTGGGCATGCAGGTGCAGCAGGCAGTGAAGAAAGCGAATGGTATGTTAGCTTTCATAGCAAAAGGATTTGAGTATAGGAGCAGGGAGGTTCTACTGCAGTTGTACAGGGTCTTGGTGAGACCACACCTGGAGTATTGCGTACAGTTTTGGTCTCCAAATCTGAGGAAGGACATTATTGCCATAGAGGGAGTGCAGAGAAGGTTCACCAGACTGATTCCTGGGATGTCAGGACTGTCTTATGAAGAAAGACTGGATAGACTTGGTTTATACTCTCTAGAATTTAGGAGATTGAGAGGGGATCTTATAGAAACTTACAAAATTCTTAAGGGGTTGGACAGGCTAGATGCAGGAAGATTGCTCCCGATGTTGGGGAAGTCCAGGACAAGGGGTCACAGCTTAAGGATAAGGGGGAAATCCTTTAAAACCGAGATGAGAAGAACTTTTTTCACACAGAGAGTGGTGAATCTCTGGAACTCCCTGCCACAGAGGGTAGTCGAGGCCAGTTCATTGGCTATATTTAAGAGGGAGTTAGATGTGGCCCTGGTGGCTAAGGGGATCAGAGGGTATGGAGAGAAGGCAGGTACGGGATACTGAGTTGGATGATCAGCCATGATCATATTGAATGGCGGTGCAGGCTCGAAGGGCCGAATGGCCTACTCCTGCACCTAATTTCTATGTTTCTATGAATATTGATTTCTCTAGCTTCAAGTAACCCTTGTTATCCCTCACTCTCCATCTCCTCCCCCTTCTCAATTCTACAACCAGTCTGACTGTCCCCTGAATTACATTATATCCCTGTTTGCTTTGTTGTCACCTTCTGCTAGCTAACAATGATCTATTCTACTTTTTCCTTAAACTTCATCTCCTTTGATGTCTCATTCTCACACCTTATCTCTGTCTCCCTCTAACCTGACTCCAAACTGAAGAATTGTCTCGGCCCAAAACATCACTCATTCCTTCTATCCAGAGATGCTGCCTGCCCTGCTGAGTTACTCCAGCATTTTGTGTCCATCTTCAGTGTAAACCAGCATCTGCAGTTCCTGTTTGTATATGTATAGCACCGGTTTGTATATTCCTCTGTATGTACATGCCAAAATATTCAAGACATACAACACATTGGTAAGACCATATTTGGAGTATTGTGTTCAGTTTTGGTCGCCCTGCTATTGGAAAGATGTTATTAAGCTGGAAAGAGTGCAAAGAAGATTTACGAGGGCATTGCCAGGACTGCAGGTTCTGAGCTGTAGGGAGAGGTTGTGCAAGCTACGACTTTATTCCTTGGATCACAGGTGGATGAGGGGTGATCTTGTAGAGGTGTATAAGGTCATGAGGGAAATAGATAGGATGGGCACAGAGTCTTTTACCTGGAATAGGAGAATCATGAACAAGAGATCATAGGATTAAGGTGAGAGGGGAAAGATTAAATAGGAAGCTGAAGGGCAACTTTTTCCACACAAAGTTCAAGTTCAAGTTCAAGTGAGTTTATTGTCATGTGTCTCTGATGGGACAATGAAATTCTTGCTTTGCTTCAGCACACAGAACATAGTAGGCATTATTCTACAAAACAGATCAGTGTGTCCATATACCATTATATAAATATATACACACATGAATAAATAAACTGATTAAGTGCAAATAACAGATAAGTTATAGTGGGTAGTGGGTACACAAAAGGGGCTGGCAGAGGAGATAGTGGTGGCAGATACTGTAACTACATTTAAGAGACATTTGGACAGGAACATGTGTAGAAAGGTTTGGAGGGATTGTGGGCCAGGTGGGACTAATGTAGATGGGGCATCTTCGTCAGCTTGGGTAAGTTGGGTTAAAGGACCTGTTTCCACACTGTATGACGCTATGATTGTCTATGTCCATAAAGGCCTGTGTGTGATGGCGCACACATGCATTGGTTGGGTGACGCACCTACCGACCCCGCCCGACCCATTACGATGGCAAGGTTCCCATTCATAATGACCGCGGTTCACCTGCTCGAAGGCAAGCCTTGGAACTGTGTCTTGTCAACTGGCCAACTCAGCAACTCCCTCCGGGTCAAACAGCTCACAATGGCAGTTATCAATATTACACAAACAATATAATAATTAGTTCTTTATTGGAGATTATTAGACACTTTAAGAGAACAAATACACCAGCTCGATGTAGCGAGAACTAAGGATGAAGCAAGTCATCCCACATTATACACTCAAGCCTTATTTGAGGTCCTCTGTATGTATGTATTGTTGATCTATGCACCATTGTTTGTAGCACGTGAGTACCTGCACTAATGGAAAGCAAACGTGCTGGAGAAACTCAGCGGGTGCAGCAGCATCTATGGAGCGAAGGAAATAGGCAACGTTTCGGGCCAAAACCCTTCTTCAGACTGATGTAGGGTGGGGGCGGGGAGAAGAAAGGAAAAAGGAAGAGGAGGAGCCCGAGGGCTGAGAAGGGGAGGCGACAGCAAGTGCTACTGGAAATTTGAGGATTCAATGTTTATGCCGCTGGGGTGCAGACTGCCCAAGCGGAATATAAGGTGCTGCTCCTCCAATTTCTGGTGGTGCTCACTCTGCAGTTCCTTCTCAAACACCAATGTAAAGCACTTTGGTCAACGAGAGTTGTTTTTAAATGTGCTATAGAAATAAAATTGACTTGACTTGACTTGATCCCATTTACCTGATGACATTCAGCCAGCATCATTCAAGAGTGGAGGCACACCACAGTCCCAGGTATTAATCTAGCTAGCGACAGAAATGTGATGCACTCAAACATGCAATATACAAGAAGAAACACACACCATCCACATGAATTAGGCGTGCTTAAATATATCTAACAACGACCCAGTGTTATACAATGCCCACTGTGAACAGACATCACCAAGAAATATCCAAACATCCAAAAATACACAGTTAACGTTCAAAACACACAAACAAATTTGCCACAAAACTGGCAGCATGTATAGCATCGGGATATGCAGGTAATGGAGGAATACAAATGTGCAGATAGATAAGAGTTGGTACTGGCATCTTGGCATCTTGTTCAACATGGATATTGTGGGCCAAAGGGCCTGTACTTGTGCAGTACTGTTCTATGTTCTATATAAGGAGGTTATTAAAGGGGCATGGGGTGACCAGCATCCCCTCCATGTTTCTAAATAGATAGATTTTCACGCCCCTTTTAAATATCTTGTTAAAATAAATCTTATTAAATAAATGTGTTTCTGCTTCCTACAACACGGTTGTACATTATAAACCACGGGTAATCTATATCTCTTTTATATTCAACGCATCTTCTCCTTGTGGCTTATTTTAATGCACCAAGTGCATGCAGTCAATTCTCCATTGGGTCAGCTGCAATGTGTCACTACTCGTTGCAATACGATGTCAGGTTCAGTGAGCTGGTCTTCAATGGTGCATTTACACCATCAAAACTGCACAGCATCTTCAAGAATTCCTTCAGCATTTGCAAGGAAATATTTGATAAGCATAAACAATCATTTCTAAAAATAAAAGGATTTGGGAACATATCACGTTTGAGTACCATCTCAAAAGACAATGATATATATTTGCCTGGGAGTGAGAGACAGTGGTACAAATGGTATCAAAGTTTGATCTATTTTTATGGGAAAATGAATTGCTATATATGATACACAGAGATAGACATAAGCACCATATTCCTGCAAAATTCAATCAACTAATCAAGTCTCTCGCTAAATGGTTCTAACTCACTCGCTATTAATCATTAAATAATTCTTTCTGTAATGAGGAATCAAATGCTTTAAATAATGAAAGCAGGTGTAGATGAGATAATGCTCTTTCACAAATGGGTCACTACATCCACTGCTCGCTCTGCATATTAAAAACCATATTTCCCACCTCTTTAAACAAGCTTTTGGCCATCCGACATTCTGCATCTTGTAGTTTATAACCCCAGGCTTACAAACCAACGATATGAATATTATTATTAGGTAACATCCAATATTAGGTAACTAACCTAGAAACACCACAACCCCCACCTCCCCTCTTTTCCCCCTCTCTTTCCTGCCCCATCTAGATGCCCACCCATTTCTCCCTTCCCCTTTTGCCATCCCTTCCTCCTCTATTCATTCATCTGGCTTCACATTTCTTCCATCACCTCCTTATCTCACACTTTTAAGTCTTTTCATCTCTGGTCTTTGTCCAACCATCTGCCAATCCAAAAAACCCACTCACCAATATCCACCTGTCTCTGAATATGCCATCAGTCTGAAGAAGGGTTTCGTCACGAAACGTTGCCCATTTCCTTCGCTCCATAGATGCTGCTGCACCCGCTGAGTTTCTCCAGCATTTTTGTGTACCTTCCACCTATCTCCAGCCAGGCTTTGTGCTGCCCCCACCTCCCTCCCAGCTTTCTTCCCTCTACTGAAGAAAGGCTGCAACTCACAACGTCGCCTTGGCATGTACTCCAGACCCGCTGAGTTACTCCAGCACTTTGTGTCCATTTTTTGTGAACAGCATCTATAGTTTCTTGTGTCTCCCTTGTAGTTCATAATGCTCTTGCAAAAAGCTTGGGATGTTTTGCTACATTGAAGGTGCTATACATGTACAAATTGCTCTGGCTGTTATAGAAAAATGCACACCATTCCCAATATGTCAAGCACCATTAAATGTTGCACAATATGCAGCAAAATATTAAGCACATAACTGTTATGTATGATACAGCATCTTGCAATACTTGGCCACTCTTATGTGCTTTACATAATTAGTCACTATTCAGTCCTTGGCCCCCACAAACTGGGAATTATATACACTAATGATACCCCTAAAATATTGAATGGCTACAGTTTATGCGAGACATCAAACCCCTGTTTATAACTGTAATCTCTGCATATCTTACATGATACCCTACTTGAGTAACTTTGGAATGTCCTCCAGATTTAAACACTCTATTTATTAATAATCACTGCCTAATGTAAATGTTGTCTCAGTGAAGTTGAAACTACGTCCATCGACTATTATGCATTTGCAATGTCCCCATATATCAAGTGTCTATTGTAGGTAATATTAAGAAACTAGTATATAATTCATAATCTGTCTCTGCTCACAAAGTCACTATTATGTATTTCACTACACCTCTGCATACCAAGACTGTTATATGCTTTAAAATATGTCTCGTATAACAAGTTATTCTTACACTATTAAATGCACAGATATACTGTAACTATAGATTACAATATTCACTTACTTACTGAGTGCCTACATTATGCAATTTTACATTCTATGACATGCTGTTGTACATGCACTGCGCATTACATGCTTTACAAAAGACACAAAATGCTGGAGTAACTGCAGATTCTGCTTTACAGAAAAATGCACAAAATGCTGGAGTAACTCAGTGGGTCAGGCAGCATCTCTGGAGAACATGGTAGGTGACCTTTCTGGTCGGTAAACATTATCTATCCATGTTCTCCAGGGATGCTGCCTGATCCACTGGGCAACTCCAGCACTTTGTGTCTTTTCTGAAAAACCAGTCTCTGCAATTCCTTGTTTCTACACACTTTACAAAGTTTGCGTTTGTCACCATTTAATTGAACCACATGCCCCAATTCATTGAGTGACGGTTTGAGATTCTGCAATACCCCTAATCTAGTTGAATGCCTGTTATATACTTCACAATATGTCCTAATGCGCTGAGTGTCTATTATTAGATGTCATAATGTTCCCTTATAAACTGAGTGACTATTGCATATTTTACAATATGTGGATAGATATTGGGCATCTGTTAACATGGTTCATAATATGGACTGCTGTGGTTGAGTTATATTATACACCTCACAGCAAGGTGCACATACTGAGTGACAATTATACATCATACGCAATATGTCCAATATAACAAATGCTTCTTCAGAGCGTGTACCCAGATGTAGGATGACAATTATGTATTACAATACTGCATGCCTCTTTATATTATATTATCATAATGTGCTTATGCATGGAGTACTGTATACTTGTCAGGTCAAGGTGCAGCCTTGCAACTGGTACCATGTAGTCCAGTTCAACCTGTGGGACATGCTCATCCTTCATGGAAAGTCTGCTTCAGCGGACCAGATCTTTACGAACCAACGGCTGGAAAGTCGACGCAGCAACCACTGTGGATATATTTACCACTGTGGAATGCGAAGGGCTAGTCAGAGCACTAAAGACGACATGACAATAGACAGTAGGCAATAAACAATAGACAATAGGCGCAGGAGCAGGCCATTTGGCCTTTCAAGCCAGCACCGCCATTCAATGTGATCATGGCTGATCATCCCCAATCAGTACCCCGTTCCTGCCTTCCCCCCATATCCCCTGACTCCGCTATTTTTAAGAGCCCTATCTAGCTCTCTCTTGAAAGCATCCATAGAACCTGCCTCCACCGCCCTCTGAGGCAGAGAATTCCACAGACTCACCATTCTCTGTGAGAAAAAGTGTTTCCTCGTCTCCGTTCTAAATGGCTTGCTCCTTATTCTTGAAAGAATCCACTGCATCCATGGCCATCCACTGCAGCCAAGAAGTCTCCAGCCGTGATGATTTTTCATTACCACTGGACCCTGACTTCTGTGGCCGAGAGGATGGGGTTGTTACAGTGCAACACCTTCTCCACCTTAAACCCCATACACACACAGGGTTTTTGTGCAGTCCTGGACTCGCGAGTCATGTTAGAACTCATCAGAATTGTGACTGCACAACCCGCCATCGTCCTTACCGATGGGCCACCACCACTGTATATTTCACAATATGCACATATTTGTTAAATGATTCTTATATTTTGTAAGGTGTCCTTGAGACTCTTGAAAGGCACCCATAAATAAAATTTATTATTATTATTATTATTATTATATGCTTAACAAAACAAATCTTTAACAGGTTTACAATACATGATTCAAAATACCTCTATCTTTTTAGCTATTATATTCTTTACAATATCCCCCTATATATCAAGCAATGATACAACGTGCCCTACATATTAATGATTAGTATGCATGTTACAATACAGTGTCTAGAGTATACATTACAATATGCCCAATATATTTACTGGTTGTCTTATACGTTAGATTATAGAAACATAGAAACATAGAAAATAGATGCAGGAGTAGGCCATTCGGCCCTTCGAGCCTGCACCGCCATTCAATATGATCATGGCTGATCATCCAACTCAGTATCCTGTACCTGCCTTCTCTCCATACCCCCTGATCCCTTTTGCCACAAGGGCCACATCTTACTCCCTCTTAAATATAGCCAATGAACTGGCCTCAACTACCTTCTGTGGCAGAGAGTTCCAGAGACTCACCACTCTCTGCGTGAAAAATGTTCTTCTCATCTCGGTCCTAAAGGATTTCCCCTTTATCCTTAAACTGTGACCCCTTGTCCTGGACTTCCCCAACATCGGGAACAATCTTCCTGCATCTAGCCTGTCCAACCCCCTAAGAATTTTGTAAGTTTCTACAAGATCCCCCCTCAATCTTCTAAATTCTAGCGAGTACAAGCCGAGTCTATCCAGTCTTTCTTCATATGAAAGTCCTGACATCCCAGGAATCAGTCTGGTTATGTCCTTATATGTTGTCTATTTACAGAATGTTTCTCTATATTGTATAATTATATTTTTAAATGTTTCTATTTATTGTGCCAACTTTATGATATATTTACCATGGTGTGATTCATAGGTACATATTGTAAAGTGAGCGATTATTATACACTCAAGCATTAGCGTCTACTTATTGGGCGGCTATTACATAATTTACAATACATCCCAAATATCGAGTAATTATTATAGACTTTACCAACATATCCTTTGTACTGCAATTACAGAATCCCAAAACGATCACAGCACCGTGGAAGACTATTCAGCCCATCAAGTTCATTTTAGCTTGAGGCAAGAGAACTCAAGCCAGCCCTACTTCCCTGCCCTCTCCCCGCATCACTGCAAATTATTTCCTTTTGGATATGTACCCAGCTACTTTTTAAACACTGTTGTTGAATCTGCCTCCACTGCCACATGTCAACGACTTGCTTCGTAAAATCTCTTTGCCTTCATTTCAGGTCTTTTGCCAATCGCCTTATACTTACATTGACTTAGTTCTGTCCACCAGGATCATAGGCACATCAACTCCCTTGTGATTAACCTACATTAGTGGTAATTTATAATGGTTAATTAATCTACTATGATCTATTTGGGATGTGGGATAAAACTAGAGCATTAGGGGAGAAACTCATAGAAACATAGAAAATAGGTGCAGGAGTAGGCCATTGGTCCCTTCGAGCCTGCACCGCCATTCAATATGATCATGGCTGATCATCCAACTCAGTATCCTGTACCTGCCTTCTCTCCATACCCCCTGATCCCTTTAGCCACAAGAGCCACATTTAACTCCCTCTTAAATATAGCCAATGAACTGGCCTCAACTACCTTCTGTGGCAGAGAATTCCACAGATTCACCACCTTCTGTGTGAAAATTTTTTTCTCATCTCAGTCCTAAAAGACTTCCCCCTTATCCTTAAACTATGACCCCTTGTTCTGGACTTCCCCAACATCAGGAACAATCTTCCTGCATCTAGCCTGTCCAACCCCTTAAGAATTTTGTATGTTTTTATAAGATCCCCCCCTCAATCTTCTAAATTCTAGCGAGTACAAGCCGAGTCTATCCAGTCTTTCTTCATATGAAATTCCTGCCATCCCAGGAATCAGTCTGGTGAACCTTCTCTGTACTCCCTCTATGGCAAGAATGTCTTTCTTCAGATTAGGAGACCAAAACTGTACGCAATACTCCATGCAGTACTCCATCCTATAATACATGCAGTCATAGGGAGAAAATCCAAACTCCACACAGGCAGCATCAGTTGTCAGGCTCCATCCCAAATCCTTGGAGCTGCAAGGCATGAATACTTGAAGATTCCCAGATTTTGTGTACCTTCGATTTTCCAGCATCTGCGGTTCCTTCTTGAACAGGCATGAATACTCACTGCTGCACCACCATGCCACTCTTCATTCCCCCACTCCAGGTTCTCCAGCCCTCAACCACTCTGCTCCAACTCCACACCTTGTGACCATTTCCATCAGATCTCCTCACAATCTCCTCTGATCCAAGTTGAACAAACCTGCTTCTCCAGTCTCTCCATGTAACTAATGTCTCCACTCTCTGAAACAATTTTGGTAAATTTGTTCTGCATGCTCTCCACAATCTCTGCTAAGGAGTTGCACTTTGCATAAACACAATAGGCCAGTGATATCATCATGACTTCCTTGCTCTTGTACTCCACATCTCTATTTATAAAACTCAGGATGTCGTACGTTTTTAAAAAACATTTTCACAATCTGTCCTGAACAAACAATGCAGATATATTCCCAGATCACTCTCTTCCTGTAACCCCATTTTGGCATTGTACCCTCAAGGTTATATTGTCTCTTCTCTTCCTTTAAAAAAATTACATTTCCTATTATTAAATTTCATCGATTCCCCCTCATTCACCAGCCTGATTATATTCCTATCACTATTACTATCTTCATCAAAGTTTGCTTTGTCATAGAGTCATGGTGTGGAAACGGGCCCTTCGGCCCAACTTGCCCACATGGGCCAACATGTTCCAGCTACACTAGTCCCACCTGCCCACGTTTGGTCCATATCTCTCCAAACCTGTCTTATCCATGTACTTGTCTAAATGTTTCTTAGTCCCAGACATTATTTGCCTTCAGCAAAACTATGATGATATTTAAAAATAAATTGGATAGTTATATGGACGGGAAAGGAATGGAGGGTTATGGTCTGAGCGCAGGTATATGGGACTAGGGGAGAATACGTGTTCAGCACGGACTAGAAGGGTCGAGATGGCCTGTTTCCGTGCTGTAATTGTTATATGGTTATATGGTTATATGGTTATATTGTCTAATCAATAATTTGTCCACACTTATCCAAAATGACAACCAATTTTGACCCCGATTACTTTTCTCGAATTTTCCTCACCACCAAGGTTAAATTGACTTAGCTGCGGTTATTGCGTTTATTCTACATATTTTTTGAACAAAGGTTCAAATTTGCAATTGACTGGTCCTCTGACTCAATGAATGTTTTGGAAGATTCAGTGACATTAAGTCATTTCTTCCCCCACTTCCTTCAATAACCTGTTGCACATGTCGCTGAATCACCCACTAAGATAATTAAATATTTTAAATTTTAAATGATTTATTGTGTTACTCAGTGGATATTCGTCAATGGATATTTTTAAAGCAGAGATCGATAGATTCCCGAGTACAGGTGTCAGGGGTTATGAGAAGAAGGGGGTGAAGAAGGAAAGATAGATCAGCCATGATTGAACGGTGGAGTCGACTTGATGGGCTGAATAGCCTAATTCTGCACCCATCACTTATGAACCCATGAACATTTATATTATTATAAATTATATATATGTATATATATATTTATATATTATATACGTGTACATTAATAATTATTATATATTATATACAAAATGTGACCCAAAATATTGTAACTATTCGTTATGTCCCAATATATGGAATATCGATTGTACAGAGAGCATTTTATAATTTACAATGTCCTGCTCATTAGATGCTTATCATTTACCAAGGGGCCAAACATAATGACAAGCCACATCTGGCACTTTTGCTCATCAATGCAACTCTCAAAAATTCATGCCAAACAAATTCATTGGAACCCTTACAGTACAAAGTTGGCAGGTGCTTATTGAGGAGTTATTGCATTCAACACATTATACACCCGGACTCAATGTGTACATATCATGGAGCTATAAATACCCAGTCATGGCGCCAGTGACCTCAGCAATTGCCTTGGAAAGCTCCAACATCCAGTATAACGTCCCCTCTGACCTAAACACTTATCAAGAAGCTATCACGGTTCTTTGACGTCAAATAAACGGGCAACACGGTGGCGTAGGGCAGCAAAGTGGCACAAATGGTGACACATGATGCAATGGGCGGCACACTGGCGCAGTTGGTAGAGCCACTTCCTCACAGCGCCAGAGACCTGGGTTCAATCCTGTCCTCGGGTGCTGTGTGCGTGGAGTTTGCACGTTCTCCCTGGGACGTGCGGGTTTTTCTCCAGGTGCTCCCGTTTCCTCCCACATCCCAAAGACATGCGGGTTTGTGGGTTAATTGAAAACCTCTGGAAATTGCCCCAAGTGAGCAGGGAGTGGATGCGAATGTGGGATAACATAATCCTCTAATGTCCGAAGAAGGGTTTCGACCCGAAACGTTGCCCATTTCCTTCACTCCATAGATGCTGCCTCACCCGCTGAGTTTCTCCAGCATTTTTGTCTATCCTCTATTGTGAACAAGGATTGATGGTCGGCGTGGACTCGGTGGGCCACAGGGCCTGTTTCCATGGTGTATCCCTAAACTAAACTGAACTGTTGGAAACCAAACTGTAGCCAGCCAAAATGGCAAACACGCATAGGGATACTTGCAAACTCCCAGCAAAATATTAGTGCAGAATACAGGTTCAGCTGACTATGCACAAGATTTAAGTGTCTGTAGTCCTACATTAATTTTATGGGTGACAGTGACAGCTTAAAGAAATGCTGGGGGAAAGAAAACTGGTTTTAAGCCAGAGTTAAAGAAGATTTTAACATTCATCATTAAAGATGAACCAGTGTTCTGCAAGGCTTCCTCAATGAAAAACAACCAACTTAAAATGCCATGCAAAGCAAATGATGTTTTCACCTAAATACATGTAGAGATGGCTTCTAAGGTTTTTACTTAATGAAATGCCTATTATATACTTCATAGTATGTTCCATTTATTGAGGTGACTATTAAATATTTTATATGTTCCTATATACTCAATGAATATAATGTTGTTTATAATGGTCTATTGTTTGGTGAGTGACAATTTTATATTTATATTTACACAATTCCCTAATATGCAGCCACTGCTGTACAGTATGAGATCGCCTATTTATTGATAATAAAAGCAGAAACTTCTGGAAATACTCAACAGGTCAGGCTGCATCTGTGGGAACCGAAGCAGAGTTAACGTTTCAGATTGTAGTCACTTCATCAGTACAGTTCTCAGAAAAATTATTTCTGTTTCTCATCCTACAAATGCCACTTGACCAGTTGAGCATTTCCAGCATTTGATGATTTTAGTTCAGATTTTCCAGCATCTATCTTGCAGATATGTTTTGGTTTTAAGAATAAGGGGTAAGCCATTTATAACGGAGACGAGGAAACACTTTTTCTCACAGAGAGTGGTGAGTCTGTGGAATTCTCTGCCTCAGAGGGCGGTGGAGGCAGGTTCCACCGCCTCCACCGAGAGAGCTAGATAGGGCTCTTAAAAATAGCGGAGTCAGGGGATATGGGGAGAAGGCAGGAACAGGGTGCTGATTGGGGATGGTCAGCCATGATCACATTGAATGGCGGTGCTGGCTCGAAGGGCCAAATGGTCTACTCCTGCACCTAATGTCTATTGTCTGTTGTCTATTGTCACCTGCCTGCATTCCCAATTCATCAAGGATTTAATATTAATATTTTATCCTTGTGTTCAAAATCCACCTTTGGGTCTCAACCCTAACAACCCTTTAACTATTACATTCCGATATGCTGGCCACCTGTGGACACTGCTTCCTTTGTCCTAGTTACATAACTCTGGGATTCATTCCTGAACCTTCGGCTCCACACTCATCTCATTCCTTTTATAATGTGCATGAAGTCCATCTTTTGACCAGGTTTGGTCATCTGCTCTGATGACCATTTGTTTGCTCCATGGTACATTGTAGAAAGTGGCCATGCATAGGAAACCAATACATACCATGCAATGTAAAGTGCAACCAGGATTCTATTATGCACAGCATAATATTTTTCTCACTATATATTGAATTATCCTATTAGAAACAATAATATGGTCCTCTAATCCAGACATTATTTTTCCAGTGATAGCAGACAATAATTTAATTATTGCTGAACACATTCGCTCAGTCCGCCTGAATCTACCTGATCTCCCGGTTGCCAAACACTTTAATTCTCTTTCCCATTACCCCTGACCTTTCTGTCCTAGGTCTCCTCCATTGTCAGAGTGAGGCCAATCGCAAATTTGAGGAACAGCGTCCCAGCTTACAACCCAGTGGTATCAATGTTGATTTCACTAACTTCAAGTAACCCCTTCACTCCCTCTACCCTCGTGATTCCTGGGATGTCAGGACTTTCATACGAAGAAAGACTGGAAAGACTCGGTTTGTACTCGCTAGAATTTAGAAGATTGAGGGGGGGGGGATCTTATAGAAACTTACAAAATTCTTAAGGGGTTGGACAGGCTAGATGCAGGAAGATTATTCCCGATGTTGGGGAAGTCCAGAACAAGGGGTCACAGTAAGGATAAGGGGGAAATCTTTTAGGACCGAGATGAGGAAAACATTTTTTACACAGAGAGTGGTGAATCTCTGGAATTCTCTGCCACAGAAGGTAGTTGAGGCCACAGTTCATTGGCTATATTTAAGAGGGAGTTAGATGTGGCCCTTGTGGCTAAAGGGATCAGGGGGTATGGAGAGAAGGCAGGGATGGGATACTGAGTTGGATGATCAGCCATGATCATATTGAATGGCGGTGCAGGCTCGAAGGGCCGAATGGCCTACTCCTGCACCTATTGTCTATGTTTCTATGTATCCCTCCCCTACCCAAGTCACACCAGATTCCCAATGTCACCTAGCAAAGAAATAACAATGGCCCGTTTCCCTTTATCATCGTTGCTATTTAGCGCATCTTTCATTCATTTGTTTTATATCTCTCTACCTCACCGTCTATATCTCTCATTTCCATTTCACCAGACTAGCCTGCAGAAGGGTCTCGACCTGAAACGTCACCCATTCCTCCTCTCCAGAGATGCTGCCTGTCCCGCTGAGTTATTCCAGCATTTTGTGTCTATTTTTGGTTTAAACCAGCATCTGCAGTTCCTTCCGACATAATAATTTAATGTAATTATACAACATCCCTTTGTCTGCTCTATTACAAGTTTAATTAAATGGGTAACTAACACCAACCAGAGCAGCAGATAGGAATGTCATATAAATACAATCAGCATTTCTCTGCGATTGTCAAGCATAATAAGTAACCTCTGGCCTTCCAAATCTACAGTATTATAAAGAAGACCATTAAACCTCCAATGGCATTGCTAATAGATAATATGGATAGACCTATAGATAGAAAACTAGACATCTAACATGGCAGAGCCTTCTTCAGCCCAAAACGTTGCCTATTTCCATCGCTCCATACATGCTGCCTCACCCACTGAGTTTCTCCAGCATTTTTGTCTACCTTCGATTTTCCAGCATCTGCAGTTCCTTCTTAAACATCTAACATGGCAGAGCAGTTTTCAATTCACTTGCTTAGGCTGTGGGTTAACTTGTCAACAAAATGTATGAAAAGGTAAGGCTAGTTTACACGATCAAATTAGTGTGTAGGGTGATTTGATCGAGGTGTTCATATTATCCTAATGCCCCTGTTCCACTTAGGAAACCTGAACGGAAACCTCTGGAGACTTTGCGCCCCACCCAAGGTTTCCGTGCGGTTCCCGGAGGTTGTAGGTGGTTGCAGGTAGTGGAAGCAGGTAGGGAGACTGACAAAAACCTCCGGGAACCGCATGGAAACCTTTGGTGGGGCGCAAAGTCTCCAGAGGTTTCCGTTCAGGTTTCCTAAGTGGGACAGGGGCATTAGGGTGTGATAGAATGAGTATGGAGAACCCATGATCCCAGGAGTCAAGAGTATTAAGAAACATCACCTATCCATGTTCTCCAGCGATGCTGCCTGACCCAGCAAATTTATGTTTCTTAAGATAAAATCAAATTATTCTTGAATCGCAATAAGACACTGCTTAAATAATTATCGGAACTATCGTTCTGAAGAATGGTCCCAAACCAAAATGTCTTCTATCCATTTCCTCCTCAGATGTCGCCTGACCAGTTAAGCTCTTCCAACACTTGGTGTTTTGATCAAATCTTTTCATCAAAGCCACCTTGGTGTAGACCTCTTACTGGAGAATGACAGCTCAAAGAATCCTCTACTGATCTCAGCGATGTCTCAAACACTATAGAGATTCTAGTCTAGCCAAGTTTGAGACCTTCTCCAACAGCAGGAGAAGACCACAAGCTGAGGCCAATCAGAGGCCAATTGTCTATCAGAAGAACTGGGCACGGTGGTGGTAGTCAGAGTTCAATTGTTTATCTGGAGAACAGTTCAAGGTGAGGGCAATCAAATCTAATTGTTTGGAAGGAAAACTGTACAAGGTAAGTGTTTAGGAAGGAACTGCAGATGCTGGTTTAAAGTCTGAAAGAGGGTCTCGACCTGAAATGTCACCCGCTCCTTGGCTCCAGAGATGTTGCCTGTCCCTCTGAGTTACTCCAGCATTTTGTGTCTATCTTCTGTACAAGACAAGGCCAATCAGAGAGTAATGCCCCTGTCCTACTTAGGAAACCTGAACGGAAACCTCTGGAGACTTACTGCGCCCCAACCAAGGTTTCCGTGCGGTTCCCGGAGGTTGCAGGTAGTGGAAGCAGGTAGGGAGACTGACAAAAACCTCCGGGAACCGCACGGAAACCTTGGGTGGGGCGCAAAGTCTCCAGAGGTTTCCGTTCAGGTTTCCTAAGTGGTTCAGGAGCATAACTGTTTGAATAGAAATTTTTGTCTGGGCCACAAGTTAGGATTCAGAGTTAAATGGTGGGCTTTCTTTGACTAATATATATATGATTACCGAGCTCACATTTCAAATAATAAACTGAAAATTCAAGTTTCTTAAGATGTAGTCAAATTATTCTTCCAAAAATATATATATTTTGCCAATAATTGAAGATGAGTGAAGAATGTAACACAGAAAGTGACAGGGTGGACAAGAAATTCACACTTAAATACTCCTGCTATTATTAGACATCATTTACATATAGTATTTAAAACAGTCTACGCTGAAGCTATTTATTTATTTGTGACCTTCATACAATTTGCTTGTACAGCCTCCTGATATTATGCAGTTTGCCCATTGATCCTGACTAGTGTCCCTATTTTATATATATGTCACAATATACCCGACATTTACTATATATAAACTTTTATATGCATGTCCTATATTTCTACTGTACACGTGGTGTCCTTATTTATCCTGGATAGACTCTGCTATCCATAATGTGCCAGCTGAAGACTATTCAGACCCTCGAGCTTCCTCTCTTGTTCAACTAGATTGTGGCTAACCTACATCTCAAGCCCATTTACCCACCACACCAAACATACAATCAGTCGGCTCTACAATAATTCCAATAAGCACAACATCCATTGCATTTTAGGGGGTTAAGTTCTATTTTCAAGCCACCCTTTTACATGAAGTTCTTCCCAACCTAGTCCTGTTCTCAATTTCCCTGAATGAATGTCATTGTTCCATTGTCAGTACAACTCCTTCTGCAGTTGTCCAGAGCCCTAGTGAGACAGTTTTGTGAAGAAGGGTTTCGGCCTGAAACTCTGCCCATTTCCTTCGCTCCATAGATGCTGTTGCACCCGCTGAGTTTCTCCAGCATTTTGTGTATCTTAGATTTTCCAGCATCTGCAGTTCCTTATTAAATACCAAGTGAGACCACACCTGGAGTATTGTGTGCAGTTTTTGTCCCCTAATTTGAGGAAGGACATTCTTGCTATTGAGGGAGTGCAGCGTAGGTTTACAAGGTTAATTCCCGGGATGGCGGGACTGTCATATGCTGAGAGAATGGAGCAGCTGGGCTTGTACACTCTGGAGTTTAGAAGGATAAGAGGGTATTTCATTGAAACATATAAGATTGTTAAGGGTTTGGACATGCTAGAGGCAGGAAACATGTTCCCAATGTTGGGGGAGACCAGAACCAGGGGCCACAGTTTAAGAATAAGGAGTAATCCATTTAGAACGGAGACGAGGAAACACTTTTTCTCACAGAGAGTGGTGAGTCTGTGGAATTCTCTGCCTCAGAGGGCGGTGGAGGCGGGTTCTCTGGATGCTTTCAAGAGAGAGCTAGATAGGGCTCTTAAAAATAGCGGAGTCAGGGGATATGGGGAGAAGGCAGGAACGGGGTACTGATTGGGGATGATCAGCCATGATCACATTGAATGGCGGTGCTGGCTCGAAGGGCCGAATGGCCTACTCCTGCACCTATTGTCTATTCTCCAAACACAAAAATGGACACAAAGTGCTGGAGTAACTCAGCGGGTCAGGCAGAATCTCTGGAGAACATGGATGGGTGATGTTTCTTCAGTCTGCCCTGACAATGACACACTCTTGACTTTTGAGGTTGAGGGTTCTCCATACTCATTCAATTATCCTTCGGATAAATCGAGCACCTTGAACAATCCACCCTCGTTGTCTGAACACTGGGGACTATAAAACAAGCTCATGTGGCCAGTCCCCAACAAGACCTTACAGGCCCTTTGTTCATACTAGCCACGCATGTCCCATCTCCAAGGCCTATATGAGGTGCAGAGGCCAAAGGTTGATATTTGAACCATTGAAGAAAGACACAAAAAGCAGGAGTAACTCAGCGGGGACAGGCAACATCTCTGGAGAGGAGGAATGGGGGACGTTTCGGGTCGAGATCCCCCATTTGAACCATTGAGTCTGGCCCAGTCTGCCATCCCCTCTGCACGTTATGTGTCTACACTGTTTGCCCCCCATGCACGGCCTACTCAGCAGAGACAGAGCATTGGCATTGGTGGTTAGTGACTGTGATGTGAATTTCAGCACCGTCTGAATACCCGCTCATAACTGGAGACTGGCCTGTCCCTTTAAAATCACCCATTTAACCAGGTACCAGTCAACTCCGCGCTAAACCAACGCGCTTCCTGGCTCAGCTTGAGCTGTGAAAATTCCCTCTAACCCCATCACGGATGTGGCCGGAGCGACCTGCCCCCCTCCTCCCCGTGACTTCAAGACAGCCCAAGGGTCTGATCCCAGCAGAGGGTCTCGGGGTAAACTTTTGTCACCCCACCCCACACCAGCTGACTGGTTGTCCTCTTCTCTGCCGCTGCCCATATTGTAATTCCACAAGTCGCTTACCTTTCTGGTCACTGAACAAGCCGCCTCTTGGGCTTGTCACTGAGCTAAGCATGATGAGCAGAGCCCCGGCGCGGACGTGTGGAGAGCCTCTCTTCGCCTTCCAACCTCTCACCGGACACCCCGTTCCTTCTTCGGATTGTCCAGCTTTGAAATCATCAAGTCCCCCCCACCCCTCCCTCCCCCTCTCCCTCCCCCTCTCTCTGGGAAGGTGGTCTTGTCTCGGGGAGGGAGAGAGAGAAAATGAACAGTGAGTTTGGAGGGGGGAGAGATGTATAGAGACGGCACTGGTGCGGCTTGATGTTATATCTCCGACCGCTTGCTGCCCAGATTCCTCGACGTTAATCCCATATCCTCGCTGCCCACGGGGTTTTTTTTTCCTTTCTCCTCCTCTCACCTCCCTGTTGAAAGAGGGGGGAGAATAATCAATATTTATTGGGAGAAACGTCAGCGCACGGCCACGGAATGACAGAGGAACTTGGGGTGGCACAAACCCAGGCGATTTCATTTCCCCATCCGTATTCAACCAACCCCCCCGCATTGACATTCAAAAAAAATTCTCAGCACATCTTTTTTTTTAAACCTGCAATCTGACGGGAATTTGTAACCAAAACCACCCACTCCCCTTTCAAAAAAAAAAATCCTTCCAGCTCTGCCGTTTAATTCACATGTTGCAATTACAATGTTCATTACCTGGGAAGGCGAAATAATAAAACATGCACATTTGAGGGGGGGTTAAAACGCGACCAATTTACACACAATTGTCGATATAGCCAACCCGACAGAATCGCCCCCCTGAGTTCTCTCCAGATGCAATCGGAGCTACTATCAGATGTTAAGAACAAAACACGGGCAGCCAGCCCAGAGGAAAAGACACCGGTTACATAGAATAAAAATCAGCACCTACTTACAAGAATTTTCTCTTGTCTGTTTCTTCTGTGGCGAGGCTAGAGGAACGCTAAGCCCATTTTTTTTTCTCTCTCCTCCTTATCAATTCACCCACACAGCGAAAATACATCCACCGAAAGATTCCTTTGGGAAACAAAACATATACAAGGGGGAAGAGAGAGAGAGATATAAAAAATCTAAAGTGTCCCTGTTCAACAACCTGGCACGCACACAGGGGCCACTCTCAATTCCAGATGTGAGCGGGATAAAAATGCAAAAAGGAGTGTGAAAATGCCAGCAGCTCCGTCTCCAGATGCCTCTGTGAGATACATCAAGCACACATGAGGATGTGGGATGGGAGATTTGGAATCTCTCTTCCTCTCTCTCTCTCTCTCCTGCTGTATTGCTAGGAGACAGAAGAGGCGGCACGTCATGTGCCCGTTGGCTTTCACATGGAGAACCGGGTTGCTGGCTCCCCCTGCTGTTCCCCCGCCCCGATCCCAGGCTTCATCCTGGGGTAGCAGCCTGCCACCCCCACCCACCCCACATCTAAACCCTACAGCCCACCCCCACACTCCCCAGTCCACCCCAACATTCCCATACTGACCTCCACATCCCCCATCAGCCTGATACTGCCCACACCCCAAATTGGACTTGCTTCCATGGGGTATCTTGGACAGGTTGGGCCAAAGGGCCTCTCTCTGCGCCCCATGACTCCACGACCAACCTACAACCCTACCCCTACGCCCAATTTGTTGCTTGCTTTGGGGTAAAGAGAAGCGTGGTGGGATGGAAGGTTTGATGGCTCCGGTTGTTGACCAGTGTGGAGTTTGCGGCTCTGGGCCAGTGCGGAGAATGTCGGCGCTTGGGAGTTGGGGTTCGTGGCAGAGGTTGGTGTGTACGAGAAGGGTTGTAGGTCTACATCCAAGCCAAAACCCAAACCCCAACAATCACCCCCATGTTGGTACCTACATCCCTTTGCTGACAATAGACAATAGACAATAGACAATAGACAATAGACAATAGACAATAGACAACAGGCGCAGGAGTAGACCATTTGGCCCTTCGAGCCAGCACCGCCATTCAATGTGATCATGGCTGATCATCCCCAATCGGTACCCCGTTCCTGCCTTCTCCCCATATCCCCTGACTCTGCTATTTTAAGAGCCCTATCTAGCTCACTCTTGAAAGCATCCAGAGAACCGGCCTCCACCGCCCTCTGAGGCAGAGAATTCAAACCCAAAACAGACAGACAGACCCAAAATTCAATCCAAGCCCTACCCCGAACCTCAACATCCAGACCCCAGCATTGTCCACACTGACCTAGAACTCTACCCCAACAACCCCCACCACAAACCCCAAACCGTGCTAGAACCAGAACCAACAATCCTTCCATCCCTACACGTTTTTCTTTATCCCAAAGCAAACGACTCCTGCAATCCTACTCACTCCTGCAACCCACTGCCACTGCATACCCTTCCATCCCATCATCACTGCACAACCTCACCTCAGCATACCAACACAGCCCATCCTGACAACCCTACCTGTACATTCCCCCTCACCACCCCACAACATGCACACTCCCGCACTCATTCCCTTTATTACCCTGCACCTCCACCCCACCCATATTGCAAACTTCCCTCGCTACCTCTCTACCCTTGCTCAATTCTTGAGCAGCGTAGGTTTACAAGGTTAATTCCCGGGATGGCGGGACTGTCATATGCTGAGTGAATGGAGCATCTGGGCTTGTACACTCTGGAGTTTAGAAGGATGAGAGGATATCTCATTGAAAGATATAAGATTGTTAAGGGCTTGGACACGCTAGAGGCAGGAAACATGTTCCCGATGTTGGGGGAGTCCAGAACCAGGGGCCACACACAGTTTAAGAATAAGGAGTAAGCCATTTGGAACGGAGACGAGGAGACACTTTTTCTCACAGAGAGTGGCCAGTCTGTGGAATTCTCTGCCTCAGAGGGCAGTGGAGGCAGGTTCTCTGGATGCTTTCATGAGAGAGCTAGATAGGGTTCTTAAAAATAGTGGAGTCAGGAGATATGGGGGGAAGGCAGGAATGGGGTACTGATTGGGGATGATCTGCCATGATCACATTGAATGGCGGTGCTGGCTCGAAGGGTTGAATGGCCTACTCCTGCACCTATTGTCCAGTGTCTATAACCCCATTCTCATCTACTCCATCTACTCCAATCACTCTCCATCCCCTAACCCAACCCATTACCTCTCACCTACAAAACCCAGCCAGTTGTATACAAATTTCCACACTCCTACCTTCCCCACCCACTCACTCACTCCCCTCCACCTCTCCTTTATTGCCATTTGGAAACTAAAAGCTCCAGTTGTGTAGATCAGGGTGTAAACGCAGGCCACTTTCCACAACTCTCCTGGAGAGGTTGGATGTTGGCAATGCCCAGACTACAGCAGCTCTGGTGACAACCAGGGAAGCAATGGGCATCAGCTCATCCTGGCTCATTTATGTTGTTAGTTTTGCTTAAAATTAACCAGCCTTCATCTGAAATGTTGCACCCTCACCAGGGTGAGCACCAGTGCAGGAAGCACAGCATCCACAACAACATTATAATCTCCATTCTTTCCTCCCTGCTCCCAACCCAGTCTTTCCTTCCTATTCCATTGCCCTGCTCTTCTGATTATTGTTGAGCCCATACATAGACTGTGCGGTTGGTCATCAGTACATTATAGACAATAGACAATAGGTGCAGGAGGAGGCCATTTGGCCCTTCGAGCCAGCACCGCCATTCAATGTGATCATGGCTGTTCAACCCCAATCAGTACCCCGTTCCTGCCTTCTCCCCATATCCCCGACTCCACTATTTTTAGGAGCCCTTTCTAGCTCTCTTGATATTGTCCATTAGTGATTATCGTCCAAACGTACCAACAGAACAGAAATAAAACCAACACACAGACATTCAAACACACAAACATACCAGCACACAGATACATTCATACATAGACATTTCTACACACAAACACATAAATAAAACAAACACACATACATTCTAGCTCAGACATTCCAATACACTGATTTTCCAACCTACAGACAATAGGTGCAGGAGTAGGTCATTCGGCCCTTCGAGCTGGCACCGCCATTCAATGTGATCATGGCTGATCATCCACAATCAGTACCCCGTTCCTGCCTTCTCCCCATATCCCCTGACTCCGCTATTTTTAAGAACCTTATCTAGCTCATTCCTATACACAAACATATCCTAGACATTCCGATACACGAACATATCACCACATAAATAAAAGGAACACAGACATTCTGACACACAAACACGTAACGACACATTGACATGTTCACACAAAAATTCCAACTCCCAAGCTCATTCCTACACACAAATATACGGACACAGAGATTCCAACATGCAACGTTCCATCACACGGACATTGCTAGACACAAACATACCAACACAGATATTCCTAGTTACAAACATATGAACATAAACATTCCACACACACACAGACATTTCCACGTAGGAGCAGATACCAACACACAGACATTCCAATATACAGTCATTCCATAACACCGACATTCCAACACACAAACACACCAGTACAGACATTCCTATGAACAAACATCGCAACACACATTTCAATGCACAAATATACCGGCATACAAATTAGCAGTTGGGAGAGGCTATTAGATCCCTTTATGTTACTTGAGATCGAATAAGATGTTGGCTGATAATAGACAATAGACAATAGACAATAGGTGCAGGAGCAGGCCATTTGGCCCTTCGAGCCAGCACCGCCATTCAATGTGATCATGGCTGATCATCCCCAATCAGCACCCCGTTCCTGCCTTCTCCCCATATCCCCTGACTCCACTATTTTTAAGAGCCCTATCTAGCTCTCTCTTGAAAGCATCCAGAGAACCTGCCTCCACCGCCCTCTGAGGCAGAGAACCTGAACATTAACATCTACACATTCACTCCAGCCCCCAGGAATCTTGCATCACTTTGATCTTCAAGTATCTGCTTTTAAAATAGTCAAAGCCCTGTGAGGGGAGAGTTCCAAAGACTCATCCTTCAACTATTCTCGGTGCGGACAATCCCTTATGGCTTCACAGTGACCCTTGGACCTCGATTCTGCCATGTCTTTCTGATCTTTGCTGTAAGTGTCGGCTATTGATTCATCTGATAGATCCTGTGATCAGACTGAGAGATTTATCGTACAGCTTTGATCAGCCCGCATACCACCGAGCTCTATCACACGGCATTCTACACTTAAATGTAAAGCTGAAGCAAATCTTTGCATATATGGATTATCATAACCCCTTTTGCAATTCTCCAAAATGCCTGTAGTCACTGCTGTAATGTAGAAGACGTTACAAGTACTTTTCATTCAGTAAGGTCCCAGGCACCGCAGAGCGCATCTTATGGGTGTTGCTTAGGAAATTAATATTGACCAGTGCACTAAGAAAGTCTAATGAACTTATGAAATGCTCCATTGCTTTTCTTTCTATGGTATGAAGGGATGTTTTGCGGGCAAGTGAGAGGGCAGACAAATCCTCAGTTCAACATCGTATCTGAAAAACAGCACCTTTTCACCACTCCCTCCCTCTCCCCGCCCTTCCTCCCAGGGGCTGCCCAGTAGCATCTGCTGGGATTGTGGGGTTTCGGAGATTGGACACACAAGAGACCCAGAAGCCAGAGTTCCTCCTTATAACCACCGATATAACCACCTAACAGACTGAGGATTCTATGAATAGTTGTGAGTCAAAATAACCAGTGGAAACAATTCATAAGTTCATGTGTTCATAAATTCTCGGAGTAGAATTAGGCCCATTGGCCCATGAAGTCTACTCCACCATTCAATCATAGCTGATCTTACTTTCCCTCTCAAACCCATTCTCTAGCTTTCTCTCCTAGCCCCAAACACTGTTAATAATCAAAAATGGATTATATATTGACCTCTTTAGTTGATTAATTGATTGATTGATTGATTGATTGATTGATTGATTGATTGATTGATTGATTGATTGATTGATTGATTGATTGATTGATTGATTGATTGATTGATTGATTGATTGATTGATTGATTGATTGATTGATTGATTGATTGATTGATTGATTAAAAGATACAGCATGGAAACATAGAAACATAGCAACATAGAAAATAGATGCAGGAGTAGGCCATTCGGCCCTTCGAGCCTGCACCGCCATTCAATATGATCATGGCTGATCATCCAACTCAGTATCCCGTACCTGCCTTCTCTCCATACCCCCTGATCACTTTAGCCACAAGGGCCACATCTAACTCCCTCTTAAATATAGCCAATGAACTGGCCTCGACTACCCTCTGTGGCAGAGAGTTCCAGAGATTCACCACTCTCTGTGTGAAAAAAGTTCTTCTCATCTCGGTTTTAAAGGATTTCCCCCGTATCCTTAAACTGTGACCCCTAGTTCTGGACTTCCCCAACATCGGGAACAATCTTCCTGCATCTAGCCTGTCCAACCCCTTAAGAATTTAGTAAGTTTCTATCAATCCCCCCTCAATCTTCTAAATTCTAGCGCGTACAAGCCGAGTCTATCCAGTCTTTCTTCATATGAAAGTCCTGCCATCCCAGGAATCAGTCTGGTGGAATCAATCAGGAAACAGCCACTCTGCCCATCAAGTCCACTCTGACCATCAATCACCCATTCACACTAATTGTATGACTCCCCACTGTCACATGCTTCCCTACACACTCATGTCAATTTACCAAAGCCAATTAACCACCAAACAATGAGGGAGGACCCCATTGAAACTTACTGAATAGTGAAAGGCTTGGAATGAGTGGATGTGGATTGGATGTTTCTACTAGTTGGAGAGCCTAGGACCAGAGGGCACAGCCTCAGAATTAAAGGGCGTTCCTTGAGGAGGGAGCTGAGGAGGAATTTCTTTAGTCACAGGGTGGTGAATCTGTAGAATCCTTTGCCACAGAAGGCTGTGGAGGCCAAGTTAATGGATATTTTGAAGGCAGAGATTGATACATTCTTATTAGTACGGGTGCCAGGGGTTATGTGGTGAAGGCTGGAGAATGGGGTTAGGAGGGAGAGATAGATCAGCCATAATTGAATGGCAAAGTAGACTTGATGTGCCGAATGGCCTAATTCTGCTCCTATCACTTATGACCTTTTGTGGGAGAAAACCGAAGCACCCACATGGATACAGGCAGAACATGCAAACTCCACACAGACAGCACCCAGGGTCAGGATTGAACCCAGATTTCTGGCGCTGTGAGGCAGTAGCTCTACCTGATGCGCAACTTGTTCTCGTCTACCTTTCTTTTCTACTTAAACCATCAGAACCTACAACTTCATATCTCCCCTGATTCTATCTGTCTGTCTTAAATTAATTATACCCTCTGGCCTACTTTAACACCACTCCTGCAATGGTACATAATGGTCCCCAGGTACCGACTCATTATACAATGTTCTCACATTTACCCTCCTTAAGGGAAAAGCATATAAAATATTTTTCACACTTCTAAAATGTCCTTGCCAACAGTTCTTCCCAAAGTGCTTGAATCTTGTAGTTTTTGGAAACAACATGATTATCATGCCCTTTGAGGAGTTTGGGCCTTTTCTTCATTGTGTCATAAGCATGTAGGTACAGCAGGCAGTGAAGAAAGAGAATGGCATGTTGGCCTTTATAACAAGAGGAATCGAATATAGGAGCAACAAGGTCCTTCTGCAGTTGTACAGAGCCCAAGTGAGACCACACCTGGAGTATTGTGTACAATTTTGGTCACCTAATTTGAGGAAGGACATTCTTGCTATTGAGGGAGTGTAGCGTAGGTTTACAAGGTTAATTCCCGGGATGGCGGGACTGTCATATGCTGAGAGAATGGAGCAGCTGGGCTGTACACTCTGGTGTTTAGAAGGATGAGAGGATATCTCATTGAAACATATAAGATTAAGGTTTTGGACACGCTAGAGGCAGGAAACATGTTTCCGATGTTGGGGGAGTCCAGAACCAGGTGCCACAGTTTAAGACTAAGGAGTAAGCCATTTAGAACGGAGACGAGGAAACACTTTTTCTCACAGAGAGTGGTGAGTCTGTGAAATTTTCTGCCTCAGGGGGCGGTGGAGGCGGGTTCTCTGGATGCTTTCAAGAGAGAGCTAGATAGGGCTCTTAAAAATAGCGGAGTTAGGGGATATGGGGAGAAGGCAAGAACGGGGTACTGATTGGGGATGATCAGCCATGATCATATTGAATGTGCTGGCTCAAAGGGTTGAATGGCCTACTCCTGCACCTATTGTCTATTGTCTATTGTCTATTTCTCCCTTTCTCCTTCCCTCATACCCTTCCTGCTATAGTTCTTCTTCTGCCATAACATTTCACACCTTTTCTGTCCTAACTCCTCATCTCATTACCTTTTGTCTTTTCTTCTCTGGCCTTTGTCTAACCATCTGCCAAGCAGAACCCCCTCACCTGTATCCACCTATCACTATAGACACAAAAAGCTGGAGTAACTCAGCGGGTCAGACAACATCACTGGAGAGGAGGAATAGTCTTTAGAGTCTGAAGAAGGGTCTCCACCCCAAAACGTCATCTATTCCTTTTCTCCAGAGATGCTGTCTGACCCGCTGAGTTATCCAGCTTTTTGAGTCCATCTTCGGTTTAAACCAGCATCTGCAGTTCCTTCCGACACACTTCACCTATCACTTGCCGGGCTTTCAGGACATCGCAAGTCATAATGCAGGCAACGAGTTACTTTCAAATTGCAGTCACTGCAGCATAAAGTGCATCAGCCAATGTGCACACTGAAAGATCCCTAAAATAGCTGGGCAATAATAACCAGCAACTGGAAGGTACACAAAATTGCTGGGGAAACTCAGCGGGTGCAGCAGCATCTATGGAGCGAAGGAAATAGGCGACGTTTCGGGCCGAAACCCTTCTTCAGACCAGCAACTGGCCTGATTGATAAATAAGTGGCACCCAGGATTCTGGGGAGATCTCCCTTTGTCTTTAGGTGGTGCCATAGGATTTTTCAAGTCCATCCCACCCGAGAGAGAAGATGGTCCTTGTCCGGGCTTCTCATCTGACAGCTGTCTCTCTGGGCTGCTGCGTTCCAAGATTTGGATTGTTTTCTCTTGAATACCAGATGTTCAGGGGGCACTAAATAGAAGTGTATAATATCATGAGAGAGCTAAATAGGGTATGCAGAGAAAACCTTCTAGGTGAGCATGGCAAAGTTGAATGGAGATGTGCAGGGCAAGTTTTTTACGTGGAGGGTGAAAAAAGCTCACCCTCTGAATAGGTTGCCTGGAACGTGTAGCCAGGGATGGTGGTAGAGGCATATAGGATAGTGACGTTTATGAGGCTTTTAGATAGGGGCATGGATAGGCAAAGTATAGAGTGATATGGACCACGTGCAGGCAGAGATAGTAAGTAATGACCCCTGTCCCACTTAGGAAACCTGAACGGAAACCTCTGGAGACTTTGCGCCCCACCCAAGGTTTTCGTGCGGTTCCCGGAGGTTCCCGGAGGTTTTTGTCAGTCTCCCTCCCTGCTTCCACTACCTGCAACCTCCGGCAACCACCTGCAACCTCCGGGAACCGCACGGAAACCTTGGGTGAGGCGCAAAGTCTCCAGAGGTTTCCGTTCAGGTTTCCTAAGTGGGACAGGGGCATAAGTAAGTAGTAAGTAATTTTTATTAATATAGCACTTTTAAATCAAATCATGTTGAAGACAAAGTGCTTTACAGAGAAAAAAAATTAGATTACCGTACATCCATATATAATAAAAAAGAAGAAGAAAAAAAGACACAATACACTATAGGATTCAACATGAACGTCCCCCCCAACAGCAGAATCAACCCTGTCCACTGTGAGGGAAGGCACCAAAAAGATGATCAGTTTACCT
The DNA here is from genome assembly GCF_010909765.2 of Amblyraja radiata. NCBI lineage: Eukaryota > Metazoa > Chordata > Chondrichthyes > Rajiformes > Rajidae > Amblyraja > Amblyraja radiata. Next base: position 4,273,217 of record NC_045993.1, on the reverse strand, counting down.
TGGCAGCATCATCAGCAGTGTAGACCTTGTGTGCTGAAGGGCCTGTTCCTGGACTGTTCTAAGTTCTACATTCACAATATTCCATGTCGCTCTTCTAGGGAGATGCTAACTGCATTTCGTTGTCTCTGTACTGTACACTGCACAATGACAATAAAGTTTGAATCTGAATCTGAATCTGAATCTGAATCTGAATCTGAACATGAACCCGAAACACCAGCTACGATTAAATAAAAAAAGGGGGAAATACTGAGAATGCACAGCAGGTCAGACAGCATCTGTGAAGTGAGATGAACGGATTCTCTTCCTCCCTCCCCATTTGCTGCCCGACTGCCAGGTGCCTCCGGCGGCATGTGTTTGAGAATTGTAGCATCTGCAATTTTTTTTCCGATGGGCACCCACTGTTTGAGCTTCGCTCTCTGGGATAGGATTTGGAGCTCTGACAGAGGTGGGAGTTCTGCCACTGAGACACAACTGACAAATGGTAAAAGGTGGGAGGGGGAGTATTTTATCATCATTATCATTGCTTTAATTCCTTGACTACTGAACGGTGGTCGGGTGCCTGTCACACGTGGTATATTTTTCCTTACTATGTGCGTGAGGAAGGTTTTCTAATGAAATAGTGTCTCCATGGCAACACCTGTGCTTGGTAGGGAATATACTTTGGGCAGCATTGGGATAGAGTATCTCAGCCTTGCTGCTCACAGTCCAAAGGAACCAACGCGAAAAGAGACATTTGTTCACTCCCACCTGATAGGGCTCTTAAAAATAGCGGAGTCAGGGGATATGGGGAGAAGGCAGGAACGGGGTACTGATTGGGGATGATCAGCCATGATCACATTGAATGGTGGCGCTGGCTTGAAGGGCTGAATGGCCTACTCCTGCACCTATTGTCTATTGTCTATTTCTCCCTTTCTCCTTCCCTCATACCCTTCCTGCTATATTTCTTCTTCTGTTGTCTATTGTCCATTGTCTATTGATATGTCACGAGGGAATTTGGGATAGAGTTGAGCTGGTTTCTTTCTTCGGAGGTGTAAATCTTTGGAATTCTCTCCCCTACCTCCCCCAAGATCTGGTTTGTCCAATTGGATAAATTCAGGTAAAATACAAAGTGCTGGAGGAACTCAGTGGATCAGGCAGCATCTCTGGAGGAAATGGACAGGCAATGTTTAGGGCCGGGACCTTATGTCTGGATATATTCAGGATATATAGTCAAGGAATAAATGAACCCATCAGGAAAATAGGGTCAAGTATCAGTCATAATGCGATTGAACAACAAGTTTAGTCGAGTTTAATGTCATATGCAGAAGTACGGTGAGATACAGGTACAATGAAAATCTTGCTTGCAGCAGCAGTGGTCACACACACTCAGACTCAGTCAACATTGAAATATATAAGATTGTTAAGGGCTTGGACACGCTAGAGGCAGGAAACATGTTCCCGATGTTGGGGGAGCCCAGAACCAGGGGCCACAGTTTAAGAATAAGGAGTAAGCCATTTAGAACGGAGACGAGGAAACACTTTTTCTCACAGAGAGTGGTGAGTCTGTGGAATTCTCTGCCTCAGAGGGTGGTGGAGGCGGGTTCTCTGGATGCTTTCAAGAGAAAGTTGGATAGGGGTCTTAAAGATAGCGGAGTCAGGGGATATGGGGAGAAGGCAGGAACGGGGTACTGATTGGGGATGATCAGCCATGATCACATTGAATGGCGGTGCTGGCTCGAAGGGCCGAATGGCCTACTCCTGCACCTATTGTCTACAACACTCAAAAACATAAACAATCCATATATACATAAATTCTACCAGACAGTGTGGGGAAAAAAGGCTGCAAACAAAACCAAGGCTTTAGAGTAGAATCAAGGGGCTATATGTGTCACACTTTGGCACCATCATGGAGTCCCCATTGCCAGCTAAGATTTTAATTTTACAAGATGATGAAGTGGGTAAATATGAGAACAAACAAGCAGGGACTTAAAAGCTCCATTTAACCCATCAAGGTGATGATGCTGGGACAAAAGGAGCGTTAAAGAACAAGATTAATTTTATTGGTGAAGATATCAACACCATACACCTCTGCACATCGATGGAGCTGATGTGAAAAGGGTCAGCAGCGTGAAGTTCCTAGGACTCCACCTGTCAGATGACCTGATGTCCACAACCAACACCACAGCACTGGTCAAGAGAGCCCAGCAGCGACTACACCCTCTCCGAAGACTACGTAAAGCAGGTCTCCCCACTACACATCTACAAACTTTTTATAGGGGGACAATCGAGAGCACATTAACCAACGGCATCACTTCCTGGTTCGGGAGCTGCAAGGCGTACGAACGGCACCAACTTGACAGGATTGTGAAGACCGCCAGCAGGATTATTGGTGCTCCACTCCCTTTCTTGCTGGACATATACAGGAAGAGATGTATCAACAGAGCCATCTCCATCATCAAAGACCCCTACCACCCATCGCATCACATATTCTCCATCCTGCCATCTGGGAAGAGGTACAGGAGCATTAGCTGCAAAACCAGCAGGATGCTCCTCAGCTTCTTCCCGCAGGCTATAAGACTGATAAACGGACTTAGCCCCCTGCCAAAGTATCGCGCACCAACCATCAACCTGGACACACTGCAGCAGCTGTCGATCGGAACGCCTGTTGATGTTTAGTAGAGAGTAGAGTGTTTAATTTAATTTGTTCATGATATATGTTTTTTATTTCTAGTTATTTGTTGTTATTTGTACTGCACACTGAATGGACACTGGTTGAGCAACGTTTTTTTGTTTCCTCTGGGTATGTGAGTACTCAGGAAATGACAATAAAGATATACTGATCAAGGGATATTATCTGAATGGTGGCCGATTAGGAAAAGGGAGATGCAACGAGACCTGGGTGTCATGGTACACCAGTCATTGAAAGTAGGCATGCAGGTGCAGCAGGCAGTGAAGAAAGCGAATGGTATGTTAGCATTCAGAGCAAAAGGATTTGAGTATAGGAGCAGGGAGGTTCTACTGCAGTTGTACAGGGTCTTGGTGAGACCACACCTGGAGTATTGCATACAGTTTTGGTCTCCTAATCTGAGGAAGGACATTCTTGCCATAGAGGGAGTATAAAGAAGGTTCACCAGACTGATTCCTGGGATAGCAGGACTTTCATATGAAGAAAGACTGGATAGACTCGGCTTGTACTCGCTAGAATTTAGAAGATTGAGGGGGGATCTTATAGAAACTTACAAAATTCTTAAGGGGTTGGACAGGCTAGATGCAGGAAGATTGTTCCCGATGTTGGGGAAGTCCAGAACAAGGGGTCACAGTTTAAGGATAAGGGAGAAATCTTTTAGGACCGAGATGAGAAAAACATTTTTCACACAGAGAGTGGTGAATCTGTGGAATTCTCTGCCACAGAATGTAGTTGAGGCCAGTTCATTGGCTATATTTAAGAGGGAGTTAGATGTGGCCCTTGTGGCTAAAGGGATCAGGGGTAAGGAGAGAAGGCAGGTACAGGATACTGAGTTGGATGATCAGCCATGATCATATTGAATAGCGGTGCAGGCTCGAAGGGCCGAATGGCCTACCCCTGCACCTATTTTTCTATGACAATAAGTTAAATCAGGAATAGAGCTATGGTAATAGGGCTGACTAACTGGCAGAGCAGTCTGGAAAAGTCAAGTACCCTCCCCGTGCCCTCATGTTCAACCATTTTCAGAACCGTCACAAATCTAGTGCAAAGTCTAAACACGTGTGCGGTTTTTGAATGGACACTGACAGATTTGATTGAACCCAATAGAGAGAACAGGCTCAGCTTTACTGAGTACACGTGGGAATCTGTACCACTCCATACTGGAGGGAGTCGCAGCTGGCTCCAGAAAAGCAGAACATCTTAATTCCCTCCTTGACAAGCTGCCTCCCGGCCCGTGGCCTCAAATACTTGACCTCTATCTATAGTGTGGAACCTTCACTTACTTAGCAGAAGCCACTTCCTGTCCCAAAATTCAGCCCGACCATCGATTCTATTTTAGAGATTTAAAAAGTAATGTAGCATTTCTGAGATTCAAGGTCTCCCTTTCTCACACATTTCTTATCTCTTCCTCTCACTTTTTTTCTTTCTCTCTATCCCCACCATCTCTGAACCTTTCAGTCTCTCTTACTCTCTCCTCCCTTTTTGCCTCCAGCTCAGTTTTCCTCTCTCTTTCTCATTCCTCCATATCTTCCACTTTCTCTCTCTCGTTTCCCTCACTTTCATTCACTCTTTGTCCTTCTTTCTCTCAGTTATTCTCTCTCACCCACTGACTCCCTCTTCTGTTGTCTCTTTCTCTCTGTCACACATGCGCATAATTTTGTTCTTTCTTTCATTCATTCTGTCCAGTTCCCCTTGCTCCGACTCTCTCTGAGCTGGTTGCTTCTGATTCTAACCACGACTCTATCTAGTATCAGTAATAAGTCTCTGAAAGGTACTTCAAAAGCCTAACATAGTGATCAATCTGTTCTTGGCTCTTCATTTCTTCAATTGAATACATATCTCTATATAAAGGCTGAGTGTTTACATTTGTCTGGAGAAAATCTCAAACCTTTATAAGTGCCTGTCTTTTCCTTTGGTTTCTAATATGTTATCTGTTCATCTCCAATCACAAGAAAGATATTTGCAACTTTTAACCCTTGCATTGATAACTCAATTCTTCATCCTGCTCTGGGTTTCCAATCACAGCTGATATTGTTCAATAGTGTTAATTCTTCCACAATTTCAGTCACAAGCTTTTTATTTTAGCACCTCCTACACCATGCAACGATCACTTTCGCAACATACTTTGTTGATTTATAATGCTGCGTCTCAAAAGACAAAGCTAACAATACTGCCTTCCATCCCCCAATGTCTTGGATGGAGCATATTTCCATATGACAGGGAGGAAGACCGTTCAGCCCATTGATTCCATACCAGCTCTAAGAACTATCCCATCGATGCCATTTCTCCTACTTCACACACAGTGCAATGGGAAAATAAGTGGGGGAATGGTGGCGATACAACGGCACAGTTGGCAGAGCTGTTGCCTCACAGCATCAGAGACCCAGGTTCGATCCTGACCTCAGGTGCTGTCTGTGGTGGAGTTTGCACGTTCTCCCTATGACCACATGGGTTTCCTCCAGACACACTTTATCCAGGCAACTTTGTGAATATTTGGCACTGAAGCCACCGTATAAGCAAAGATTGTTGTGGTCATTTTACCTCGACACCAGGTACATCTAATACCCTTATCCATTCCTAGAGGGCTTTCTGATCTTCCCCTGAAAACCTCAAGGTGTGCCTGTTAGACATAAACTGGCTGTAGACAGACCCAGAGCCCCTGCCTCTTTGTCCTCATCCCAACAGCCCCAAAACTGGTGTCCACAGGGGGCTGCAAGGAAGGAAGTCAGCCTCTGTGACACAGGAGAGCTTCTATCCTAGAAATGACCTATTTTCCATCTAGCACCAACAGCTGCCCGTGATATTTGCCGTGCTTCCATTGGGCTGCTAATTATATCAACCATAGATACAAGTTACAACAATTTCATTGAAGTCCCCGAAGTTGAGCACAAACTAACTCTTAAAGACAAGGAAATTCTTCACAATCTGCTCGCGATGGGTTGGCTGCATTTAACCTCCTGTTATAACATGGGCATCGAACTGATCGTCAAGTGAGTTTATTGTCATGTGTCCCTGATAGGACAATGAAATTCTTGCTTTGCTTCAGCACAACAGAACATAATAGGCATTGACTACAAAACAGATCAGTGTGTCCATATACCGTAATCTAAATATATACACACATGAATAAATAAACTGATAAAGTGCAAATAACAGATAATGGGTTATTAATAATCAGAGGTTTGTCCGAGCCAGGTTTAATAGCCTGACGGCTGTGGGGAAGTAGCTATTCCTGAACCTGGTTGTTGCAGTCTTCAGGCTCCTGTACCTTCTACCTGAAGGTAACAGGGAGATGAGTGTGTGGCCTGGATGGTGTGGGTCTTTGATGATGCTGCCAGCCTTTCTGAGGCAGCGACTGCGATAAATCCCCTCGATGGAAGGAAGGTCAGAGCCGATGATGGACTGGGCAGTGTTTACTACCCTTTGTAGTCTTTTCCTCTCCAGGGCGCTCAGGGAACTGCAGAGAGAATCTGCCAGACCTCAAGCTTACAAAATGTCCTTGGGCACTGGAGAGGGCGAAGAGGTTAAAAAATGTTAATATCCCTTCCCTTTCAGGTCTGGGTTTAATAGAGGTCAGATTAGTTGGATTCACACGTGTTAGTCAGGGACTTTAATGGAGTGAGTTTTAGCTCCATTCCTGGCTTTGATGCCTTTTTAGATCACTTCAGCCTCTGTTGCCTATCATTCATTCAGTGGGGGAATGGTGGCGATACAATGGCACAGTTGGCAGAGCTGTTGCCTCACAGCATCAGAGACCCATCTGACACGTTTGTGTAGAGGGCTTGTGTGGAGATATCACAGTGCTGAGATTCTATACTAAGGCTGAGGCACCAGGAGATGAGGCGGTCCTTTCTCAAGAGGGGACTCATCAGATGGGACCTATAATGTTTAAGAAGAACTGCAGATGCTGGAAAATATCGAAGGTAGACAAAAGTGCTGGAGAAACTCAGCGGGTGCAGCAGCACCTTAGATGCTGCTGCACCCGCTGAGTTTCTCCAGCACTTTTGTCTACCTATAATGTTTAATTTAGTTTAGTTTATTATTGTCATGTGTAGAGTGATACAGTGAGAAGCTTTTATTTGCGTGCTATCATCATCGGAGGTCACCCGAAACGAGTATGACTGCCCTCTCTATGGTGGACGCCTGTGCGTGACTTTGTTTAACGTGGGGAGACTGGTGCACAGACAGCCACCCCACGGTCCTTGACATATCTGGGTCAGGATCCAGTGGCATGGAGTCCAAGACGACCGGAGATCCTTTTCTGCTGCAGCCTTCATCCGCCTTCCCAGCCGTCGTGACGCTCCACTAAGGTCAGCCATCGTCCTCCCTCCGCCTGTTCCACCGTTGAGGTCTCGGTTGGATTGGCTCTTTGTCAGAGACCTCCCTCTCGACCTTACCGCCATGGGTGGCCCTACCAGGAGCGTAGCTCCAGACGGCATCGCTCTCAGGATCTCAGGTCCACACAGGCTTCTCCACCACGACAAGGTGACAATCCACAAAAGAGTCAAAGTAAAAGACTATACATGGATACAACCAAGCCGTCCACAGTGCAAAGATGAATGATAAGGGTAGAACATTTAGTGTAACTACTGTAAATAACATCGAAGTTTGATAAGGCCCGATTAAGGATTGTTCCAGTTCGAGGCAGCACCGACCAGTGATCACTCAGTACACTAGCACTATCCTTCACACAAGGGACAATTTAGAATTTTTACTGAAGACAATTAACCTACAAACCTGTACACCTTTGGAGTGTGGGAGCAAACCGGAGCACCAGGAGAAAACCCACGCGGTCACAGGGAGAACGTGCAAACTCCGTACAGACAGCACCCGTGGTTAGGATTGAACCCGGGTCTCTGGCGCTGTAATGCCCCTGTCCCACTTAGGAAACCTGAACGGAAACCTCTGGAGACTTTGCGCCCCACCCAAGGTTTCCGTGCGGTTCCCGGAGGTTGCAGGTGGTTGCCGGAGGTTGCAGGTAGTGGAAGCAGGTAGGGAGACTGACAAAAACCTCCGGGAACCACACGGAAACCTTGGGTGGGGCACAAAGTCTCCAGAGGTTTCCGTTCAGGTTTCCTAAGTGGGACAGGGGCATTAGGTAGCAACGCTACCACTGCAGCCACTTTGGCGCCCCTCAATTTGAAATGTTTATTCATTTTAAGTGTGCATAGGGATTAGGTTATTTCAACATATGAGATACAGTACGTAAATTTGGTTTAGTTTATGATTGTCACCTGTATCAAGGTGCAGTGAAAAGTCAGGATCACGCTCTAGCTGATGAAAAGGCCGTTCAGTTGCCTGGTAACAGCTGGGAAGGAACTGTTTGTGAATCTGGAGGAATGTGTTTTCCAACTTCTGTAACTCCTACCTGATGGGAGAGGGGAGAAGAAGGAGTAACTGGGATGAGACTGGTCCTTGATTATGTTGTCTTCCTTGCTGAGGCAGCGTGAAGTTTGGATGGAGTCGATGGAAGGAAGGTTGGTTTGTGTGTTGGGAAATGAGAGACAGAGTCATTGAAATGTACTAAAAGGATTGGGAATCAGGATCAATAGACAATAGACAATAGGTGCAGGAGGAGGCCATTTGGCCCTTCGAGCCAGCTCCGCCATTCAATGTGATCATGGCTGATCATCCCCAATCAGTACCCCGTTCCTGCCTTCTCCCCATATCCCCTGACTACGCTATTTTTAAGAGCCCTATCCAGCTCTCTCTTGAAAGCAATCGATTAGTTCTACTAAAATTGGGCATCAGAATCAATAGGTTAGTTCTGCTAAAAATCATCACAACAGCTACAGGCTTGCATCATCCTATGATTCTCCGTCCACCCAGCCTGTCAATAAGTGAACTCTCAGAGATGCGTTTGATACAGCAACGTATCTAAGAATCCAAGATCAACCTAGTCCCAGCGTCCCGGCACTTTGTTTCAGAGGTGCAGTGAGCAATGATTGTTGAGCGTTGGTGAATGTCAGGCAAGCTGTTTACAGAGCTGCCTTGTCAGTCAGTTCATTCTCAGGGTACCGCTTATCTGGCTGTCAAAACACCTCTGTAATTTCCACTAGAGAGGCATAGTAGTGCGCAATCTCGCTGATGTAGTCAGAGATGCTGGAAGAATGGTTTTAGTGAGCAGGCAAGAAGCTCATGATAGCTGTGGTCACTAGTCAAGTCAAGTCAAGTCAAGAGAGTTTATTGTCATGTGTCCCTGAAAGGACAATGAAATTCTTGCTTTGCTTCAGCACAACAGAACATAGTAGGCATTGACTACAAAACAGATCAGTGTGTCCATATACCATTATATACGTAAATACACACATGAATAAATAAACCGATAAAGTGCAAATAACAGATAATGGGCTATTAATGTTCATAGTTTTGTCCGAGCCAAGTTTAATAGCCTGGTGGCTGTGGGGAAGTAGCTATTCCTGAACCTGGTCGTTGCAGTCTTCAGGCTCCTGTACCTTCTACCTGAAGGTAGCGGGGAGATGAGTGTGTGGCCAGGATGGTGTGGGTCCTTGATGATACTGACAGCCTTTTTGAGGCAGCGACTGCGATAGATCCCCTCGATGGAAGGGAGGTCAGAGCCGATGATGGACTGGGCAGTGTTTACTACTTTTTGTAGTCTTTTCCTCTCCAGGGCACTCAAGTTGCCGAACCAAGCCACGATGCAACCGGTCAGCATGCTCTCTACTGTGCACCTGTAGAAGTTCGAGAGAGTCCTCCTCGACAAACCGACTCTCCGTAATCTTCTCAGGAAGTAGAGGCGCGGATGTGCTTTTTCCTATCTACTGAACTCATTTCCTATCTACTGAACCCACTCTAGACCACTGCGACGGTGATCAGGGAATTGGTTTTATTGTCATTGATGGGGGGATAATATTAGTCCAGATGTTGGTGTGAATCCCTTGTTTTTTGGAGAATATCCTGGGGTTATTATGTCAACCATCTAAAAAACAGGTGGAGACCCTGGTTTAATCTCTCACACAACAACCTGCTTCTGAAACAGTTCAACTCCTCCTTGTAAATGGAGTGGAGTGACAGTCTGCCTTATCTGATCATGACACCCTTTTGAACCGAGAGTTAAAATGCCCTTCTGCAGGATGTGCTCTGTTTTGACTGATTGAAAGATACACCATGGAAACAGGCCTTTTGCCCAACAGCAATCATCGATCATCTAGCATCTATCATCTATTCAAACTAGTTCTATGTTATCACGCATTCACATCCACCTTCTACACACTTAGGGCAATTTTACATAGGCCAATTAACCTACAAACCTATTCTTAGGATGTTGGAGGAAACTGGAGCATCCAGAGGAAACCCACATGGTCACAGGGAGAACCTGCAAACTCCACACAGACAGCACCCATTGTTAGTATCCTACCTGGATCTCTGGTGCTGTGAGGTAGAAACTCTGCCAGTTGTATTCCTGTTCAGATTTTTCATAGTCTCTGTATGACTCCAGTGAATTGTGATGGCCACGCATTCTCTGAAGTTTGTTTTGGCCTGGTTTTGATTCACCCTTGTCCTTTTAGCCCTGTAATGTATAACAACAGCGAACTTCATTTGTATAGAGCTTTTGGCATGGTCAAATATCGTAAGGTGCTCCATTTGACTGATATTGCATCACATTTGACACTGAGACACAGCAAGATCATAGCGCAGACAAAAATGCTGGAGAAACTCAGCAGGTGCAGCAGCATCTATGGAGCGAAGGAAATAGGCAACGTTTCGGGCCAAAACCCTTCTTCAGACTGAGCTGGTTGGATGTTTGGATATAAATGTTTTAAAGGCAGAAAGAGAGGTGTAGATATTAAGAGAGTGAATTTGAGAGCTTGGGGCCACCATTAGTGGATCGTCTAGATACAAGACATGGAATAGTCTCAAAAGGTTAGAAATGGAAGAATAGAAGAATAGAAAATGGAAGAGTTTTTAGGCTGGAAGACACCACAGAGAAAGTGAGAGAAAAAAATCCAGGGATGATTTGAAAATAGTGTCAATTAACAAGCTCCAAGGTGCTAGGTGAACATTATTCTGTGGCCAGAAGAAAAGAAGTATGCTTAGATTTTCAAAAGCTGGGAGAGGCAAATCTGGAACAAGAGCCCTGGACTAGTCATATCTAAATCAGTGTCTCACAAGCAAAAATAGTGCAGATCAGATATCGCTGAAAAACAAGGTGGACTTAACAAACGGATGATATGAAACGATTCAATCAAGTGCAAATTTGACACATTTCTTCCAGGAAATAACATCTCGGCATGCCAAGTAATTTGTGGGATGCTAAGTGTGACATACTAAGGAGGAACCAATGGCTCTGACTTCTGTCCACCACCAGGGAGTTTGTGTCTCCTGTCTGGGAGCTTGTGAATTAATTCATAGAGACTGATTGCTGTCATTAGTCAATAACTCCATTATCATCGTATCATGCAGTCACCAGAAAGGAGAAGGTCAACCAGATTGACCCGAGTCTTTCATCTGATGGAAGGAGGTCTCAGTGAGTGGGTGATCACTGCTGACACAGTCACATACCTCCACACATACACTCATATCCTTCACCTGAGAACATTCAGTCTTCTCCTGTGATACACGGTTTCATCTGGCTCTCTATTATGCACTCTCCATCGCTGTGCTTTCTCTGATTTAAACACAGGTATATATACTTCTCTCCATACCCCCTGATCCCTTTAGCCACAAGGGCCACATCTAACTCCCTCTTAAATATAGCCAATGAACTGTGGCCTCAACTACCTTCTGTGGCAGAGAATTCCACAGATTCACCACTCTCTGTGTAAAAAATGATTTATATATGCACATAATCCTCCACACATTCAGACACATGTTCAGACACCTCCTCCCCTACACCACTGCTGAATACCTCCCTGCCACAGTTTAAGGATAAGGGGGAAGTCTTTTAAGACCGAGATGAGAAAATCATTTTTTACACAGAGAGTGGTGAATCTGTGGAATTCTCTGCCACAGAAGGTAGTTGAGGCCACAGTTCATTGGCTATATTTAAGAGGGAGTTAGATGTGGCCCTTGTGGCTAAAGGGATCAGGGGGTCTTTAAAATGATGAGAGGGATAGACAGAGTTGACGTGGATAAGCTTTTCCCACTGAGAGTAGGGAAGATTCAAACAAGGGGACATGACTTGAGAATTAAGGGACAGACGTTTAGGGGTAACATGAGGGGGAACTTCTTTACTCAGAGAGTGGTGGCTGTGTGGAATGAGCTTCCAGTGAAGGTGGTGGAGGCAGGTTCGTTTTTATCATTTAAAAATAAATTGGATAGTTATATGGACGGGAAAGGAATGGAGGGTTATGGTCTGAGGGCAGGTATATGGGACTAGGGGAGAATACGTGTTCGGCACGGACTAGAAGGGTCGAGATGGCCTGTTTCCGTGCTGTAATTGTTATATGGTTATATGGTTATATGGGTATGGAGAGAAGGCAGGTACAGGATACTGAGTTGGTTGATCAGCCATGATCATATTGAATGGCGGTGCAGGCTCGAAGGGCCGAATGGCCTACTCCTGCACCTATTGTCTATGTTTCTATGTTCCTGCTCTCTTTTCCAAAAAGATCTCAGGTAAGGACAACGACAAACTCTTGGACAATTATTCAGATGGTTTATTATGAGCACAGATGACCATTTATTCCGCACATCCATGGTGCCGTCAATATTTGGAGGTTTGGGGTGGTCGGGTTTTTCCGAGGAGAATCATAGAACAGACTCCTTCAACATTCTATATCACTGGATGGATTTAAGAGAGAGTTAGATAGAGCTCTAGGGGCTAGTGGAATCAAGGGATATGGGGAGAAGGCAGGCACGGGTTATTGATTGGGGGCGATCAGCCATGATCACAATGAATGGCTGTGCTGGCTCGAAGGGTCGAAGGGCCGAATGGCCTCCTCCTGCACCTATTTTCTATGTTTCTATGTTTCTAACACTGGCCCACCGGAAGAAATCACATTCCCATTTTTATTTCTCTTTGGAATGTCCAATTGTTGAGTATTAAGAAACTTTTTTTTAATGTTTTGCATTGCTTATCTGACAAATCTTTTAATCTAATGTATCTACCTACTTTAGCCATTCAGCCCTTCGAGCCTGCACCGCCATTCAATATGATCATGGCTGATCAACCAACTCAGTATCCTGTACCTGCCTTCTCTCCATACCCATATAACCATATAACCATATAACTTTAGCCAGCTTATCCCCCACATCTAAATAATTGGTTGTATTAAACAGCTGGGGGAACTGCTGCCTCATAGAGTAACCCAGTGACTTGGGTTCAATCCTGACCACTAATGCTGTCTGGAGGGATTACTTACTATACTGGCATTCCCATTATATCCATGCCAGCTTTTTATAAGAGTAATCCATCAGTTCTATTTCCTTGGTCTTTCCATGTAGATAGACACAAAATGATGGAGTAACTCAGCGGGGCAGGCAGCATCGCTGGAGAGAAGGAATGCTGACGTTTCGGATCGAGACCCTTCCTCAGACTGAGAGTCAGGGGAGAGGGAGTCTAGAAATATAGAGGGTAAAGCCCCTGTCCCTAAGTTTACCTAAGAGCTCTCCCGAGTTAAAAAAAAAAATCAAACTCGTGGTACTTCATCACGAGTATTTTTTTACTCTTGGACATTTTTCACAGTGTTGAAAAAACTTCACGAGTTACTGCGTTTCCCGAGTACCTGCCGTTAGCATTACGAGACGCTACGAGACGCCCCGAGCTCCGACGTACCCGCTACGGACATTCTACATACTTACCACGAGTTTGATTTTTTTGTAAACTCGGGAGAACTCTTGGGTAAAGTCACATCGTGTGACAGGGGCTTTAGGGTGTGAAAATGACCGATCAAAGCAGACAATGATAAGGAAATGTAGAATGGTTCATTGTTAGCTGCGGGGAAGGTGACAAAGAGGCACACAATCAGTAAAATTAATCAGTTGAACAGTAAAACTAGTCGGAGAACTAGGGTGGGGAAGGGACAGAGAGAGAGGGAGACCTTACCACCATCAATTCCCACCAGGTTATACCACTGGGGGCAATTCAAAGTGGCTAATGGGGTGGGAGATTGCAACCTTCACGTGGTCCACCCTGTTTCGTCGAATGCAATCAACCTGGCGCGCACAAACAGAAGATCAAACAGAACAAGTTGTCCTACAACTTTAGGCTGTGCACGCCATTCGCAAGAAGAAGAAGAAAGTGGCCAATTAGCCTTGCAACCAACACATCTTTGGATGTGAGAGGCAACCTGAACATCTTGAGGAAACCCATGCAGTCATGCGGAGGACATGCAGACTCCACCCAGATAGCACAATCAATCAGTAATCAGGATTGAACCCTGGACACTGGAGCTGTGAGGAAACAACTCTACCAGCTGCTTAGTACAATCAATTCAGTAGTTACGAGGGAATGAGCTGCTGGATAAAGTAGATTGAGAAATAAGATTAAAAGATTTGTCATTTAAGGAAATATTTCTCAATACTCAACAATTAGAGATTCCAACGAGAAATAAAAACTTCCTGGAAAGTATTTCTATTCATAGCCAAGAAAAGAAGCAGAGTGATAAATTTAAAAAATGTTACAATACTGCTAAAATAAAATTGTACGCCTGAGGACTGAAAGAGATTTGGAAACATGCATAGGAGGAACAAAAGACTGATGGTGGGAGAAGTTGGAATATGTGGTCCCTTGGGCATAAGAAAATAAGGAAATAGTTGGATCATTGAACAAATATCTTAAATCTATCTTCACAACAGATGATGTAATAAGCAGAGCAGAAGTTGTGGAAGTGGGGGGGGGGGGGGGGGGGGGGGGGGGGGGGGGGGGTACTGGAGAAATCAAGGTGATTAGAAGTCAAACAATCCTTTCAACCAGAGACACAAGAAACTGCAGCTGCTGGTTTATAACAAAAGGGACAGAGTGCTGGATTAACTCAGCAGGTCAGGCAGCACGTCTGATGAACATGAATAGATGATGTCTCGGGTTGGGACCCTTCTTCATTCATCTTGGGGTCGGGTCATGCTCTCCAGAGATGCTGCCTGACCCACTGAGTTACTCCAGCATTTTCTATCCTTTCAACCTAGCAGTCTGCATTTCTAGCATTCTAAAGGCAACTGCAGGGCTGCTGTGTTAGTGGCTTCCAAAATTAGCAAGATTCAGGCATCATTGTGGGGGTGGGAAGACAGTAAACAAAATACTGCTGTTCAAGAAAGGAATACAAATGAGCAATAGAAACCTTGTCGGGAAAGGCATTGAAGCAGAAAATTATGCTGTGTTTGGGCAGAATCAAAATGGTTGAAAACCAAATCATCTTTGACAAATCTGATATGGATTTTGAGGGAACAACTAGATTTTGGGGGAAGGACTAGCGGGCTTGAAGTGGGAGATTCCAGCTTGAGACATTGGCATTGCCAGCATTTATTGTTCATCCCTAATTTTCCCAGACTAAAATGAGAGAGAAAGGGTGGAGATACCAGCATGAGGTGACGGGAAGAGCTGAAAGGTGTGGGATCTGCTGATGAGGAATAAACATGTTATTCTCTCTATTCTCTCTCTCAACTTTCTTCATTTACTCGTTTTCTTTTTTCACACACTATATATTTCACATCTTTCTATCCTTTACTATCTAACTTCTTTTTCTTATTCTAATCTTTTTTCAGTGTAAAAAAAAAAAAAGAAGTTGTACATAAAATGTATTATGAAAATATATATTAGGCACTTTGGTGCCATACTTCTAATAAAATAAAATTTAAAAAAAATTAAAAATGGACATTTTTGTGCTGTGGTGGTGGCCCGTCGGTAACCACGATGGCGGGGTTGTGCAGTCTCAATTCTGGTGAGTTCTGACATGGCTCACGAGACATTCGTCAACCACACACTTGAAGACAGTGCTGTACAGTCTAAATAACGGGGAATATTGGAATCCATCAGTTCTCTTCTATGTGTAGAACGGTTTAAACCGAAGAAAGACACAAAAAGCTGGAGTAATTTAGCGGGTCAGACGGCATCTCTGGAGAAACGGAATAAGTGACGTTTTGTGTCGAGACCCTTCTTCATACCGAGAGTCAGGGGAAAAAGGGAGAGCTATTCCGTGGCTGGATTATAAGGAGAATAAGAATAAGGAGTAAGCCATTTAGAACGGAGACAAGGAAACACTTTTTCTCACAGAGAGTTGTGAGTCTGTGGAATTCTCTGCCTCAGGGCGGTGGAGGCAGGTTCTCTGGATGCTTTCAAGAGAGAGCTATATAGGGCTCTTAAAAATAGTGGAGTCAGGGGATATGGGGAGAAGGCAGGAACGGGGTACTGATTAGGGATGATCAGCCATGATCACATTGAATGGAGGTGCTGGCTCGAGGGGCCAAATGGCCTACTCCTGCACCTATTGTCTATTGTCTATTGGATTTCAAAGCATCAATTGTGGCTCCAATGGCATGAATATGGCATTTCTCTCGTTGGTGGCCGGGAGTCACTGATTCAGTCTGTTATGGAGCTGCAACATCATTCACCAAAATACAGTCACAAGATCAGCGATGATTCAGCATCATCTGTGCATGTTAATTCAACTCCATCACCCTGTCTGTCTCGCAGCCCCTACCCAGCACCTACAAACACATCGCCAGCAGTCATTAGTTTAATTACTTTTTCTTAAAGTCGAACAATGCTGAAGAAAAACAATCATATGAACGTTACTCAGGATTCCTTTTACATTCTGAAAAGGCTCTCGTTGGTTTGAATTCTTTTTTTACATTTTACAAGAAAGATGTCTTGATTTGAGATAATTGGAGGTGAATTATTTTCTGAGTTTACCTTTGGCAATTTATGGATTTTAAATCTTTGGGAACATGCTTCAGCTGCATGGCATTACCATACATAAAGCAAGAAAGAAAGAACTTGCACTTATATAACACCTATTACATCCACAGGATGTCACAACATCCTTCACAGCCAACAAAGTGCAGTGCATTTAGAATAGTCTGTGATCTTATCAAGTAGTGCTGGTGAATACTGTCCAAAGTAATCGCTAGGAATAGTCAGGAATTTATAACTGAGCACCAGAACGGACTAACAACAAGCATGTGTACTTACATCACAAGCTTGTGGGCACCTTTACATCCAGATACATCACTCTGCCTTCCTTTTTTAAAGTGTTTCACATACATACAACAGTTACGAATTAATTTAGGAGTCTGAAAAAGCCAGATAAACATTCTTGTGATGGAGGTAACTTTTGTTCGAAGAATGTAGTGGATATAGGAGCAGGGAGGTTCTACTGCAGTTGTACAGGGTCTTGGTGAGACCACACCTGGAGTATTGCTCTCCAAATCTGAGGAAGTACATTATTGCCATAGAGGGAGTGTAGAGAAGGTTCACCAGACTGATTCCTGGGATGTCAGGACTGTCTTATGAAGAAAGACTGGATAGACTTGGTTTATACTCTCTAGAATTTAGGAGATTGAGAGGGGATCTTATAGAAACTTACAAAATTCTTAAGGGGTTGGACAGGCTAGATGCAGGAAGATTGCTCCCGATGTTGGGGAAGTCCAGGACAAGGGGTCACAGCTTAAGGATAAGGGGGAAATCTTTTAAAACCGAGATGAGAAGAACTTTTTTCACACAGAGAGTGGTGAATCTCTGGAACTCTCTGCCACAGAGGGTAGTCGAGGCCAGTTCATTGGCTATATTTAAGAGGGAGTTAGATGTGGCCCTTGTGGCTAAGGGGATCAGAGGGTATGGAGAGAAGGCAGGTACGGGATACTGAGTTGGATGATTAGCCATGATCATATTGAATGGCGGTGCAGGCTCGAAGGGCCGAATGGCCTACTCCTGCACCTAATTTCTATGTTTCTATGTTTCTAATGTGTGACATCCTGACTCACTCCCTATGGACATATCTCCTCCTTAGTGTTTAAGTAGGAACTGCAGATGCTGGAAAATCGAAGATAGACAAAAGTGCTGGAGAAACACAGTGGGTGCAGCAGCATCTATGGAGCGAAGGAAATAGGCAACGTTTCGGGCCAAAACCCTTCTTCCTTAGTGGTTGGTTTTGGGACAAATTCATTGTCACCATTTAGTTGTTAGTCTTTCCGGGTGCAGTGAGGAAACAGGTCCTTCAGCCCACCGAGTCCGCGCGGACCAGCGATCCCCATACACTAACACTATCCTACACACTATCTTACCACTTTTACCGAAGCCAATTAACCTACAAGCCTGTATGTCTTTGGAGTGTGGGAAGAAGCCAGAGCACCCGGAGAAAGCCCACGCGGTCAGGGGGAGAACGTACAAGCTCCGTACAGACAGCATCCGTAGTCAGGATCGAACCCGGCTGCCTGGCGCTGTAAGGCAGCAACTCTACCACTGCGCCATCGTGCCGCCACCTATTTCTCCATTGTGCTGGCGTGAATCTCACTCCAATCGTTAAGCAAATGTGGGCGCATTCCTCCGATTCACAGTCAACTTGCATCACCTCACCAATACCCTACTCGCAGATGTTGCACATTTGATGTTCTTTGCTACTCTCGCTGTCTCATGTTGCTTGATGTGCGTCCCAATGAGTTGTCAGGATACGAGTCACGATTTCCCTTTTAATTCCACTGCTGTCCCTCCAAGCTGGGCTGGCGTCAGTCACTGGCATCCTGGTGAGTTTCATTGTCTGTACAACTCATTATCACCTCGCCCACAGCTAACAACCGACCGTTTCCTTGATCATCGTTTTTGCATATCTTTCATTTCTTTGTTCTTTATCTCTCTATATCATCTATATCTCTCGTTTCCCTTTCCCCGACTCAGTCTGAAGAAGGGTCTCAACCCGAGACATCACCCATTCCTTCTCTCCAGAGATGCTGCCTGACCCACTAAGTTACTCCAGCATAGTGTGTGTTTTTATTTGTAAACCAACATTTGCAGTTCCTTGTTTCTGCAAGAAAGGCATTGTTATCTTAAGGCAAAATCAATGTGAATGTATTGAAATGGTAGTGTGGGCCATGTCTATGACTTGGGGGAGTTGTTGGTGGTTTTATTCTGTGCTCTTGACAGATATTGTACATGTTGACATTAAATCTTCCAGAGCTCTGTCAATACCTGCCCTGTATATTTAACCTCCAACAATACCTTTCATTTTTACATTGCCAGTCTACTTTGATGTAATTCATCTAAGTCTCAGGTGACCATTCAGGCTCCTCACTTCAAACACCCATGGTCCTTGGAAAAATTGAGTCTTCCCTTCTAAAATGGTTGCGTATCAGCATTGGGCATCTCTCTTAGTCTTCTCCCTTCTACTGACTCTACTTATACCTCACGCTGCCTCGGCAAGGCCAGCACCAAAATCTAGGGTGAGTTGCACCCCGGCCACTCCCTCTTCTCCCCTCTCCCATTGGGCAAAAGTTATAGAAGTGTGAAAACGCACACCTCCAGATTCAGGGACAGTTTCTTCCCAGCTGTTATCAGGCAACTGAACCATCCTACCACAACCAGAGAGTAGTGCTGAACTACTATCTATCTCATTGGTGATCCTTGATTGGACTTTGCTGGCTTTACCTTGCACTAAACATTATTCCCTTATCATGTATCTGTAAATGGCTCGATTGCAAGCATGTATTGTCTTTCTGCTGACTGGTTAGCACGCAACAAAAGCTTTTCACTGTACCTTGGCACACGTGACAATAAACTGAACTGAAACAATTGTTTTATGCTCCGTTAGTGTACACAGGATCTCATGTTGGAGGAGTATTTTCTCCTTGTGGCGTCAGCCATTTCGGCAGCTACGACTGGACATCATTGTCTAATCATGACATTGTAAAGATTATGTTTTTACAAAGTATATCAGAATCTTTGTGTGTTAGTCCGCATAGAGCACCTGTAATTGCATTTGGTTTGGGAGACTGATAGTCAAAGGTGTTGCTGTACAGGGATAAAAGAATTGTATTTGAGAGCCTCTCGTGGTTGGAATGGCTGATCTTACACCCAGAACTCCTAATAAGAAATTGTGATCCGTGACTAAAATGAAACTCTTCAATCCAAAATTGATGCCAAGTACTTCTCAATCTAGCATTATTCGGTTCATTTTTTGTTAAATTGTGAGATGCGATTTTCATTGGCACATCGGTCATTATCCATTATGTGACTGATAATAGAACCCACTCCAGAGTTTGAGGTCACAGGCAAGGTCCTGCATCTTCGTTCTATCAAGTGCACCATTGAAGAAATCGTTTGCTCCCTGGTGACCCTCTCTCCGTGCCCATCTTTAAAGCAACTAGTGCAGTAGAGTCATAGAATCTCGACAGATTCCGACTACGGGTGCTGTCTGTATGGAGTTTGTACGTTCTCCCCGTGACCCGCGTGTGTTTTCTCCGAGATCTTCAGTTTCCTCCCATACTCCAAAGACGTGCAGGTTTGTAGGTTAATTGGCTTGTTTAATTGGCTTGATAAAAATGTTAAATTGTCCAAGTTGGCGATATGCAGAGTACTGCCCCGCCGGCTACAAATTTCAGAAGGTTCAGAATCAGAGTCATACAGCACGGAAACAGGCTCTTTGACCCAACTAGTCCATGTCACCAAGATGCCCCATCTAAACTAGTCCCATATGCCCATGTTTGGCACATAATCATCTGAACCTTTCCTATCCATGTACCTGTCCAAATTTATTTTACATGTTGCTATTGTACCTGCCTCAACTACCGCCTCTGGCAGCTCATTCCATATACCCAATTGTGTGAAGAAGCTGCCCCTCAGGTTCCTATTATATCTTTTCCCAGTAAAACAACCACATTTGAAAGACATTTGGACAGATACATAGGTAGTGATTATGAACCAAATGCAGGCAAATGGGACTAGCTTAGATGGGGGCATCTCAATCAGCATGGATGAGTTGGGCCGAAGGGCCTGTTTCTATGCTGTATGACTCTATGACCTGGTGTGCCTTGGACATCAGATTGTTAGTCCAAACCTCCAGTGACTCTGGCCATGGATGCCATACTTCTGTGTGAAATAATGATGTTGTCTGTGATGTTCATTCAGAAGAAAATATATCTTGGTTCAATATTTTATTCAAAAGGCAGCTCCTCTGGTGACGCCTCCATAGGGCCAAACCAATGTTCCATCTGTTGATCTGTGTGTTAAACTTGGAAGTATTATATGTGGTCAGCAACAAGTGATACCTTACTCATTGCATTATAGAGTGGTAGTTATGAACAATAATCCACTTTAAGAAGACTGAAGAAGAGCCCTGACCCAAAATGTTACCCGTCTATGTTCTTCAGAGATGTTCCCTGAACTGCTGAGTTACCTCAGTACTTTGTGTCTTAGTTTGTAGACTTCGTTGAGTCCACACTTCACTTGTGTTATAGACGGTGTGGCGCCACCTGGTGGTTAGGCCACTTACTGAGCGAACCCTCGGCACTTGGGCTGGCAGGGTCACTTGACTGTGTTTGGCGGGAAGGGGTCGTCACATGGTTAAGGGGTGTGCCCTGGTATATATTCAGAACCCTGGGAAAACCCTCCCCAGTCGCCTGTGTGCTGTTTTCCGTATTGCCTTAATAAAGTTTAGAAGGAGTTTAGAAGGATGAGGGGGAAATCTTATAGAAACATATAAAATTATAAAAGGACTGGACAAGCTAGATGCAGGAAAAATGTTCCCAATGTTGGGCGAGTCCAGAACCAGGGGCCACTGTCTTAGAATAAAGGGGAGCTCATTTAAACTTTTTCACCCAGAGAGTTGTGAATTTGTGGAATTCCATGCCACAGAGAGCAGCGGAGGCCAAGTCACTGGATGGATTTAAGAGAGAGTTAGATAGAGCTCTAGGAGCTAGTAGAATCAGGGAATATGGGGAGAAGGCAGGCACGGGTTATTGATAGGGGACGATCAGCCATGATCACAATGAATGGCGGTGCTGGCTCGAATGGGCCGAATGGCCTCCTCCTGCACCTATTTTCTATGTTTCTATGTTTCTACAAAGACCACTTTGATTCACAACACGTGGCTTTCTATATCTGAATATATATATATAGAAATTTCCAGAATCTGTTTAGAATAAACTGCTTGAACATCTTATGTCTTACATGTGTCAGTCTGTACACTCGGCAAAGAACTTTGTTTGGGGTCATTAACACACTGAGAACACGCATTTTACATCTATGAAATAGCACTGGGACAAATTGTTTCAATCTTTCCAGTGAAAGCTTACCTGTGGATTACTGTGGTGCAACAGAGAGCTTGTTCATGAAGGCCAGTGGTTGTCAGGCAACACCTTCCCAGGGGGCCATGGGGCAACCTACCAGAGGGCCATGGGGCAACCACCCAGGTTGAATCCATCTAGACTGGAGAAAGTTGGCATGATAACATTATGTGTAGGAAGGAACTGCAGATGCTGGTTTACACCAAAGATAGACACAAAAAGCTGGAGTATCTCAGCGGGACAGGCAGCATCTCTGGAGAGGAATAGGTGACGTTTCAGGGTGAGACCTTTATTCAGAGTCAGGGGAATCAAACTTCCATCTGCACATACCCATCGTATTCTATACCTTCAGCTGCCGATTCCCTTCCCTGAACACTTTTCTTGTTGACGTTTCCAGTTTGAAAGACATTTGGACAGATACATAGGTAGGGATTATGAACCAAATTCATAACTTGGACATGAACTGAAGTGCAAGTTGTGAAAACGACAAATCAAAGCAGAAGGTGATCAAGGAAATGTAGAATGGGTAATTGTTGGCTGAGGGGAAGGTGGCAACGAGGCACAGTAAAATCAGTAAAATTAATCAGGAGGACAGTGAAACTAGTCAGGGAACTAGGGTGGGGGAAGCGATGGAGGCAGACATTATGTTTGACTCAGAATCGAGATTTTCACTTTGATCAGGTACAAGTTTGGTGTGGTGATCAACTTTTGTTGTATTGAAGGCCTTACACTGTCTGATTGCTTGAAATAACCAGTCAGGCCAAAGCTGGGCCCGACAACTGAGGGGATTCTTGGCACAGAGAAGAAGGTGGCTCGTAATATGGAACACTGATTCATCTTGAGAGCTTGGCCAGTTTCTGGCTGAGACCTCATATGAAGATAAATATCAGAATGGTCTCCATGGTTAGTTTCAATTGTCCGGAGAGTCTGTGAGGAATTTCCCAGTATTTTTCCCTGAGTATCTACGCCCCCCCCCCCCCCCCCCCCCCCCCCCCCCTTGCAGCCAATCTACTACCCAACTTTATATTATCAGCCATCTTTTTTGGAAATATTACACACAATCTCATTAATGGAGACTAAGAGAGTTAGGACCTTCAGCATTGATCCCGTCAATCCCAACACATGAAGGACCCATTTATTCTTCCTCTGTTTTCCGTCCATTGGCCAATTTTCAATCCACACCAGTGTGTTACCCCAACACCATGTGTCTGAGAAGGATCCTGACCTGAAACGATGTGTTGCCATTTATTCCAGGGATGCTGCCTGACCCGCTGAGTTACACCAACACTTTGTGTTCTCACTTCGGTTTATAATCCCTTGTATGGTGCCTCCTTAATGTCCTTCTGAAAGTCCAAATGCACAATATTAATTGCTTTAACCATATCTATGGATGTTTGTGTAAACTGTGTTAAGTGTGGGTCTTGGGTTTTTTTTGTAATGTAAAAAACTGTAGGAACCGAAATTTCGTTCAAACCAAGTTGTTTGAATGTCAATAAAAGGCATTCCGTCTATCTTCTATCTATCTATTCTGCTAACTGTAACCTCTAAACATTTCATTCCAGATTCATTCCAGTCCTATCGATTTGGGAATGTTAATTAAGTTGAGAGTACTCATATGAAGCTTAAAACAGTCTAACGGAGAACACTTATTGCTGTTCAAGTGTACTTCCTCTCACAGCTATTTGGCTTTGTAATCCGTTTATATAATTTCATAACTGGCCTGAAATAAAAGCTTTCAGATTTAATCTTTGGTGCCTTTCGACTTTCCTTTGGATAAAGCGACATATCTTACAACTACAAAGTAGACAAAAATGCTGGAGAAACTCAGCGGGTGAGGCAGCATCAATGGAGAGAAGGAAATATGTGACGTTTCTGGTCGAGACTCTTCTTCAGACTGATGTGAGGGTGGGGGGGGGGGGGGTGGAAGAAGAAAGGAAGAGGCGGAGACAGTGGGCTGGGGGAGAGCTGGGAAAGGGAGGAGAAAGCAGGGACTACCTGAAATTGGAGAAGTCAACTTTCAACTCCAGCTAAAGCACAGATTATGTAGTAAGATGTTCTCTGAAAAGGCCAGCATTAATTGGGCAGGGCAGTGGTGCAGCCAGTAGTGCTGCTGCATCACAGTGCAAGAGTCTAGTTTAGTTTAATTTTGGGATACAGCGCGGAATCAGGCCCTTCGGCCCATCGAGTCCGCACCGACCAGCGATCTCCTCACAGGAACACTATCCTACCCACACTCGGGACAATTTTACAATTCACCTATAAACCTGTACATCTTTGGAGTGTGGGAGGAACCGAAGATCTCGGAGAAAACCCACGCAGTCACAGGGAGAGCGTACAAACTCCATACAGACAGCAGCCGTAGTCGGGATCGAACCCGGGTCTCCGGCACTGCAAGCGCTGTAATGTAGCAACTCTACTGCTGCTCCACTGTGCCGACCAGAGATGTGAGTTCAGTCCTGACCATTGAAACAGGGTGGGTTTTCTCCACATGTTCCGGTTTCCTCCCACAACCCAAAGACAAGCGGGTTGGTAGATGAATTGGCCACTGTAAATTGGGCCTAGTGTGTTGGGAGTGGATACGAAAGTGGGATAACATAGAACTAGTGTGAACAGGTGATTGGTGATCAGCGTGGGCTTGGTGGGACGAAGGGCCTGTTTCCATGCTATATCTTTCAATCAATAAATTGGTGGAATTCTCTGCCTCAGAGGGCGGTGGAGGCAGGTTCTCTGGATGCTTTCAAGAGAGAGCTAGATAGGGCTCTTAAAGATAGCGGAGTCAGGGGATATGGGGAGAAGGCAGGAACGGGGTACTGATTGGGGATGATCAGCCATGATCACATTGAATGGCGGTGCTGGCTCGAAGGTCCGAATGGCCTACTCCTGCACCCATTGTCTATTGTCTATTTTCTATCAAGCTTCATGAATAGCAGATAGACACAAAAAGCTGGAGTAACTCAGAGGGACAGGCAGCATCTCTGGAGAGACAGAATGGGTGACGTTTCGGGACAAGACCCTTATTCAGACGTGCTTATCTTTGGTTTAAACCAGCATCTGCAGTTCCTTCCTACACATTTCATGAATAGCAGACTTGGGGAGGAATATGGGAAGAATAAAAAGAGTTTTAGTGATGCTGAGTGAGCAACATAGACCTCGACACCAGGAGATCACCCATGTCCGCCTTCAAAAGCATATGTGCTGCCTTTAAGATGACCTGCAAGATCAAACAGGATCTTGGCTTGTTACCTTATCCAGTAGGTGGCACTCCAGCAGTGTAGCCCTAGTTCAGCATGTCATGATTCACTCAGTTTAACATTGTGTCTGGAGTGGGGATTGAACTCACAACCTTACAACTCAGAAGTGAGAACTCTCCTCCCCCACCCACACTGACTCACGGTTGACGCTGTCAATGTGTCCATCAGGTAAGTACATCATTTTGTCTGGTGTCCTGAGGGCCGCCTGGTTTAATGGTAAATGCTTGGATTAGCCTCTGAGAACCGCTGCAGTGTGTTTGAGAGCTGCCTTCGACGTGCTGGGACTGGAGGTGTGAGCAATTACTGTCAGCCTGCAAGCTACTGCAGTCACATTCCCCCCCCGCTTCGTTACTGACCCCTGTGCCACAGGTCCCCAGACATCATCATTGCTTTTCCGTTGTGTTCCACTCACAAGGAATGAAGAGATCGGTTGAATGAATGATTCAGTCACTCAATCTCTGTTCTTTCATTCATAGAGCCACAGAGCTGGGAAATAGGCCCTTCAGCCCACCAAGTTCCATACTGACCCTTTTTGCCCATTTACACTATTCCCATTTGTCGGCATTAAGATGGTATCCTTGCATGTCTTGCCTATTCAGTTATGTGTCTAAATGTCTTATGAAACATAGTAATTGTATCTGATTCCACCCACTTCCTCTGGCAATGTCTTTCAAATATCATCTACTCTCTGCGTGAAAAACCTACCCCTGATATCCCCTTTAAAATTCCTTCTTCGCATTTATACCTATGTCTTCTTGTTTTTGATACCCTGACCATGAGAAGAAACTTTTTGTCTATTTACCCTATCAATGCCTCTCGTTATCTTGAGTTGTCAAATTTGTTACCTCTATCCTCCAGATGCGGTAATCTCCAAATAATGCAGTTTCCACGTGAGTCAGACTACCAAGTACCAATAACTTCCCGGTGGCTCAGCACTTCAACTCCCCCTCCCATTCCGTATCCGACCTCTCTGTCCTGGGCCTCCTCCACGGCCAGAGTGAGCAACACCGGAAATTGGAGGAACAGCACCTCATATTCCGCCTGGGGAGTCTGCATCCTGGTGGCATGAACATTGAATTCTCACAATTCTGTTAACCCTTGCTGTCTCCTCCCCTTCCTACCTCTCCCTCAGCCCTCGGGCTCCTCTACTCCTTTTTCCTTTCTTCTCCCACCACCCCCCATCAGTCTGAGGAAGGGTTTCGGCCCGAAACGTTGCCTATTTCCTTCGCTCCATAGATGCTGCAGCACCCGCTGAGTTTCTCCACCATTTTTGTGTACCGAGGAATTTCATTTGCCAAGTCAGTCATACAAAGATAAAGCAACAGAACACACAAAATACATTTTAACATAAACATCCACCACAGTGACTCCTCCACCTTCCTCACTGTGATGGAAGGCGAAAAAAAGTTCAATCTCTTCCCTTCTTTGTTCTCCCACGGTCGGGGGGCCACGAGCCTTCCGTTGACGGGACGATCTTACTCCCATAGCCAGCGGTCGGGCCCTCCGCGTCGGGGCGATCAAGCTCCTGCATCGGGAGGAATCTCAGCTCCCCTTGCCGAGAGATCAGACCCCGGGTCAGAGCTTGTCGAACCTTCTGTGTCGTTGGAGCTCCTGACATCTACGTTCTCTACCCGAAAGCCACAAGCTTTCGATGGTAAAGTCCGCAGGCTGTGGTTGGAACGATCCCAGGCAGGGGATCAGCTCCGATGGTAAGTCCACGCCCCGCGGTGGGGCTCATAGTCAGTCCCGAGCGAGGCCTCCAGCTCCGTGATGTTAGGAAGCAGAGTGACCGGAGATACGACCCGGTAAACAATCGCATCTCCGGAAGGGTAAGAGATTGAAAAGAAAGTTTCCCCCGACCCCCTTCCCCCACATAAAACAAACCACAGAACATTAACACCTACTTTCAAAACACACTAAAAATAACAAAAAAAGGCGAAAAAACAGACAGACTGTTGGCGAGGCTGACAATCGTGCCGCGCCCCTGGGGCAATCTGAACAATAATAGTCTATTGTAGTTCAGAGCTTATTTGGAGGTTGTAGCGTTTAATATCCGGATGGCTGTAGGGAAGAAGCTGTTCCTGAACCTGGACATTACAGTTTTCAGGCTCCTGTACCTCCTTCCCGATGGCAGTGGTGAAATGAGTTTGTGGCCAGGGTGGTGTGGGTCTCTGATGATGCTGGCTGCCTTTTTGAGGCAGCGACTCCGATAAATCCCTTCGATGGTGGGGAGGTGCTAACAGTGTTCATCGGGAGAAAATTCCTGATTTCCACTCCTTTGTGTGAAGCAAGGTTTCCTGACGTCATCTCAGAACGACCTGGCTCTCATAGTGAGAACATGTCACCCTGTTCTGAACTCGTCCACCA
Organism: Amblyraja radiata; assembly: GCF_010909765.2. Classification (NCBI taxonomy): domain Eukaryota; kingdom Metazoa; phylum Chordata; class Chondrichthyes; order Rajiformes; family Rajidae; genus Amblyraja; species Amblyraja radiata. The sequence goes on along the minus strand of NC_045993.1, from coordinate 4,245,761 downwards.
GAGGAAACAAATTCTATCAGTTCCTTTCTTGCTTTAAACACGTCAATGAGATCACCAAACATTGATTATCAATTCCAGTGCTTTAATCCATCATATATCTCACAGTTGGAGAACATATTTGATGTGGTTTCACAATCCACTGCACTGCTAACGTTGAACTATGAATGTTACCAGCAGTAAGTGCTGGAATTAGTCATTGCAAATTGCAAGTGTGCATTATCTTTACCCTTCTAACCCTTCATTACCACTTTAATTGGCTCTTGATCACTCTGGCAGTAACCATGGTAACGTGGAAACTCTGAACACCCAACATAATGTGTCATGTCCGTGTTTAAAGCCCAAAAAAGCATTAGCATTGACGTTGAATCTATTTAATTGCTTCTCCTGCCGAGGGAGTTATTTTATGAACGTTGTACCAAGGGGCACACAGTCACAAGGTGAACTTTGCTTGTGACTTTTCCTCAAATACTGTCAGCACAACTCAACACACCCTTGGCTTGTGCAGACCTCTTCATTGACTTGTTCTTGTCAGCCTTGGCCCGCTCGTTCTGATACCTGCGTCTGAGTCGGATGGTCATGGGCTAACATTAGAGATTGGAGCAAAAGTCCAGGCTGACATACCTGTGCATTACTGAGGGAGTGCTACACTGCCAGAGGTGTCATCGATCAAATAAGTCAATAAGCCAAGGGAACCTTGAGTAAGCATTAAAAAAACACACAGCAGAGAAGGATGTTATTAAACTCGTCATGTCTATGTTAACTCTATCTGTCTCTTAGTCAATTGCATACACACAGTGTTACTGCCCCTTTAATTCCTTGGTCTTTACTTTAGCCAACAATTCTATTACATACTATGTTATTAAATGCTTTTAGGACGCTCAGATGCACACTAACAGCAGTGCTATCATAAACATGTTCATAATTCTGCCTATGAACTCCATCAAGTCCCTCTTCCCTGACTCTCAGTATGAAGAAGGCTCTCGACCCAAAAACATCAGCCATTCCTTCTCTCCAGAGATGCTGCCTCTCCCACTGTTGCCCCAGCATTAGATGTGTCTATCTTCGGTGTATCTGCAGTTCCTTCCTACTCTTTTAATCCATTTATATTCTGCTCCAGCAACCTCCTCCTATTCTGTGACAATGACTGCTCGAAGACACCCTGGCTGTGCCCTCCACTCTCACAAGCAGATCTGCTCACAGTTCAAGCCCACCCTCCCTTTCTCCACCCTCTCGTGATTAAACTGAAGGATTTAATGTTGGATGCTAACCTTTAATTGCGTTCACTGGCTTCCCCTCTTTTCTGTTCTTTCCTGCACTCTCACTGTTTTTTCTCTGATTCTCTGCTATATTCTAAATCTCACAATTACTACTACTTCATATGATTTTCTATATCCATATCCAGTGGCGGACTGGGTCTAAAAATATTAGTTGCCAGGAGACAAAGGGGGCCCACCCACAACTACAATGCTATCATTTAACAGGGGCCCACTTGCCATCGGGCAAGCTGACACCCTGGCCAGTCTGCCACTGTCCATATCTGTCATTATGTTGAGAGCTCTAGCTTTGAACATCTTGTTCGGCATCTGAGGGGACTATAGAAACATAGACATAGAAACATAGAAACTAGGTGCAGGAGTCAGACAACCTCCTTGCAGAAGTTCGTCTCTTGCCGAGTTTATGACTATATTTAGCTCTCTGTCAGTAGTGCTAAGGTTCCATGGAACCATCTTCAAATGGTTGGATTCCACCTCTGATATTCTTTGCACCTACTACTACCTAATGCCATCATTTGGAGAGACCAAGTGGTCCACCTGGACAAGATCTACTTACACCTTTGACATGAGCAAAATAAGATCACACCTACTGAGTGCCTAAATCTTTCATTTGGAGTAGAGTGCAAAGACTTGTTCAGTGTATTACACAAAGGGCAGAGTAGCACTAAGGAAACAGAGTTGCCAGAGCCAGTGGCTTACACCTACCATGGAAGAAAAAAGCAGCAAGGTCACACACTATTCCCTGGAAACACAAAATATTTGGAGTAGCCAAATGGAGATCTTCACATTATTGAAGGATAGGGGGAGAGGGAGAGAGGGAGGGAGAGAGGGAGGGAGAGGGAGGGAGAGGGAGGGAGAGGGAGGGAGAGGGAGGAGGAGAGGAGGGAGAGGAGATGAGAGACGCGAGGAGAAGCAGAGAGAGAGAGAGAGGAGAGAGAGAGAGAGAGGAGGACGAGAGGGACCGTCATGAGAGAGGAGAGGCTGGAGAGATGAGAGAAGAGCGCTGACGGAGAGATGAGATGAGAGAGAGAGGAGAGAGAGAGATGAGACGAGAGAGAGGAGATGAGAGAGGAGAGATCGAGGAGAGGAGAGAAGAGACGAGAGAGGGAGAGAGACTCGAGAGAGAGAGAGAGAGAGAGAGAGAGAGAGAGAGAGAGAGAGAGAGAGAGAGAGAATACAATGAATTCAGTAATACTAGATAATCAGACCATAATCCAACATGAGAGAGAGGAGAGAAAGGGAAGGGGAAGACAGGGAAAGGGTGAGAAGGGAAAGAGGGAAGAAGGGAATAGAGAGGAGAAATAAAGAAAGACAGGGAGGAGAGAGAGAGAGATGAGAAAGAGATAGAGAAAGAGAGAAAGAAAGAGTCATCACTTGTGGAGCAGTTAGGGTCTAAAGCCACTAATAGATGATAGTCTACAATATCAAAGGAAATTCTGTTTTTTTTCCATGGAGAGATGGGAATGTGGGGATCTATCTCAGGAATTAGCTGTGGAAAATATTGCCTACAATGTTCTGTTGTGCTGAAACTAAGCAAGAATTTCATTGTCCTATCCGGGACACATGACAATAAACTCTCTTCTCTCTTGAGATGCTTTTAAGTGGGATTGGAATGGCATATAGAGAAATGTTAAATTATGTTAAAGGATTTACGTGAGGTCAGATTGGACAAGGCTCAAGCAGAGCATTAATGCAGCACAGATGGTTGGGCGAGTTGACTCTTCCCATGCCTTCATTTGATATAAATTGCTCATCCAATCCAATAGGCTTCTCTTGGTCCTTTCTTCTTCAATGCTGGATCTTTGGCTATTTTCTTTTTTTTAACTTTCTTTTAACTTACAAGGAAACATAGAAGTGTCAGGTAAATCTTTCAAGAATTTCTACAGGAATTCTACAAGAATTCATTGCCACAGAGGCTGTGGAGGCCAGGTCAATGGATATTTTAAAGGCAGAGATTAGAAGGTTCTTGATTAGTACGGGTGTCATGGGTTATGGGGATAAGGCAGGAGATTGGGATTGAGAGAGAAAGATAGATCAGCCATGATTGAATGGCAGAATAGAGTTGATGGGCCGAATGGTCTAACTCTGCTCCTATAACTTAAGAACATGATTTTCTCCCTTTATAATATTATATCCCCTGCCTAAAGCTAGATAGTCAGATGTTCATTGTCTCATGTCAAAAGTCAAGTCAAATCAAGTGAGTTTATTGTCATGTGTCCCAGATAGGACAATGAAATTCTTGCTTTGCTTCAGCACCCAGAACATAGTAGGCATTTACTACAAAGATCAGTGTGTCCATATACCATTTTCTGTGGTCAAAAGTGTCAAGAGTCAGGAGCAGTTAATTGACATATGTGCTAGGACTGGAACGATTAAATTCTCACTTACTACAGCTCTGCGGGCACATTAAACATAACACAAAAGGTAAATATGCAAAAAATATATTTCCAGTTATTCTAGATAAACCAAAGCAGAATAGTGCATCTCTCATCTCTCTGTTCAGCACTGCGGTAGGGATATGGTCCAAGAGCCTGATGTTCGATGGGAGGACGTTGTTCTTGCACATGTTCCTCATGCTCCTACAGGGGACAAGGTGGTACCAAGGTTAAACTTGTTCAACTACCAATCTGGAGGCCTGAGTTCAAATCCCACTGGAACACCCTTGAATTTACATCCACAGTCTGGTAAAAAAAATCACCATGAATAAATATAAGAGAAGCATACAACATACAAGATAATGAGAACACAGATCGATAAGGTAATCAAAATCTCTTTCTCCATGATAGGAATATCAAAAACAAGAGGACACAGTATTAAGGTGAAGGGAAGGAGCTTTAAAGGGGATCTAAGAGGTAAGATCTATACACAGAGAGTGGTTAATATCTGCTTGAAAGTACTGCTTGAGGAGGTGGTGTAATCATATACAATGATTAAGAGGCATTTAGACAGACACTTGAATAGGTAAAGCAGAGAACATTGTACTAATGAGGGCTGATAGGATTAGTGTGATGGGTAAAAAGGTCAGTGTGGATGAGGTGGGCCAATAATCTGTTTCTACGTTGAATAACCCCATGAATCTTTGACTTTGTGATTATGGAACAAATGGATTGTTGCAAAAATACACCTAACACACTAATGCTTATTGAGAGAGGAAATCTACTGTCATTATCCATTCTGACTATTTTACTCCAGAATGTTGCTGACTTCTATGGCCCAACAAACAAGGCAAGGAAACACTTTTTCTCACAGAGAGTGGCGAGTCTGTGGAATTCTCTGCCTCAGAGGGCGGTGGAGGCAGGTTCTCTGGATGCTTTCAAGAGAGAGCTAGATACGGCTCTTAAAAATAGCGGAGTCAGGGGATATGGGGAGAAGGCAGGAACGGGGTACTGATTGGGGATGATCAGCCATGATCACATTGAATGGCGGGGCTGGCTTGAAGGCACGAATGGCCTACTCCTGCACCTATTGTCTATTGTCTATTGTCTAAACCATTTATTTCAAAGGTCATTATTCCTACTCTGATTCTTGCTTACATACGAAATGGCAGCAGAACCACCTGGTTCACCAGTCAACAAGATCATGGTGTTCTAATCCTGGCCTCAATGTCATTTATTAGCTCTTCACTCTTTGACTTTGCTGTAGAACAAATGTCTGCCATCTACATTCAATGACTCTCCCCCACAGCTCTCAAGGGAAAGAGTTCCAAAGATTCACAACCCTCCTAAAGAAGACATTCTTCCTCATCATAATCTGCATAAAGGGGAGGTCATTTAAGACTGAGATGAGAAAAAACTTTTTCACCCAGAGAGTTGTGAATTTATGGAATTCCCTGCCACAGAGGGCAGTGGAGGCCAAATCACTGGATGGATTTAAGAGAGAGTTAGATAGAGCTCTAGGGGCTAGTGGAGTCAATAGATATGGGGAGAAGGCAGGCACGGGTTATTGATAGGGGACGATCAGCCATGATCACAATGAATGGCGGTGCTGGCTCGAAGGGCCGAATGGCCTCCTCCTGCACCTATTTTCTATGTTTCTATGTTTCTATGAAATGGACAACCCCTTTAATCTGACACAATGCCTACTGGTTCCACCCCAATACGGGAAACATCTTCTCAGCGTCCACCCTGCCAATCTCTCTCAAAGTTTTACATTTCGATAATATCTCCTTTCATTCCTCCAGACTCCAGTTAGTATTAGCCCAGCCAGCTGGATCTTTCTTCACAAATCAAAAGAATAAAACTTACCTAATGGGTCCCAAAGGTTCAATAAATCTCCTTTGGAAAGTTTCTGCAAGCCCTAATGTTCCAAACAGGGACACAAAGAATTGTACAAAATCCTAGAAAGTTCTGGACTAACTCAACGGGTCAAGCAGCATCACTGGAGGCCATGGATAGATGATGTTTTGGGGACCCTTCTTCAGACTAAGGTGAATGAGAAAAGATTTAATAGGAATCTGAGGGGTAACTTTTTCACAAAAAAGGGGTGGTGGGTTGTATGGAACAAGCTGCCAGATGAGGTAGTTGAGGATGGGACTATCCCAACGTTTAAGAAACAGTTAGGCAGGTACATGGATACGACAGGTTTGCAGGGATATGGACCAAAAACGGGCAGGTAGGACTAGTGTAACATAGAGAAACATAGAAAATAGGTGCAGGAGGAGGACATTCGGCCCTTCGAGCCAGCACCGCCATTCATTGTGATCATGGCTGATCGTCCCCAATCAATAACCCGTGCCTGCCTTCTCCCCGTATCCCTTGACTCCACTAGCCCCTAGAGCTCTATCTAACTCTCTCTTAAATCCATCCAGTGATTCGGCCTCCACTGCCCTCTATGGCAGGGAATTCCACAAATTCACAACTCTCTGTTTGAAAAAGTTTTTTCTCACCTCAGTCTTAAATGACCTCCCCTTTATTCTAAGACTGTGGCCCCTGGTTCTGGACTCGCCCAATATTGGGATCATTTTTCCTGCATCTAGCTTGTCCAGTCCTTTTATAATTGTATATGTTTCTATAAGATGCCCCCTCTAAACTCTAGTGAATACAAGCCTATTCTTTTTAATCTTTCCTCATATGACAGTCCCGCCATCCCAGGGATAAATCTCGTGAACCTACGCTGCACTGCCTCAATCACAAGGTTGTCCTTCCTCAAATTAGGAGACCGAAACTGTACACAATACTCCAGATGTGGTCTTACCAGAGCCCTATACAACTGCAGAAGAACTTCTCTACTCCTATACTGAAATCCTCTTGTTATAAATGTAGCTGGAACATGTTGACCAGAAATGTTCAGGCCAATGGAATATAACTATTAGTCTTGCCAGCAGCATCTATACACTGTGAATGGATTGAAAAAGCACACAAACTGACACCATCATTCATTTGCGAACACACCCAGACTCCCATACTAATATCCATTCACATTCACAGATTCGCACTGCACATGTACTTACGAAGGTTAAAACACAGGCTTTCACACAAACATACACGCACATGTAATGATAGCCTTTACACACACACACACACTGATTTCTGGTGAAATGTACACAACAGACTTTAGATATCACATTGTAAAGCAGCTTCCATCGACAGGATTCCCACCAACATGTGTTTCACTTGCTAAATGAAGTACTATAAACTGCGAGCTGCAAGTATCACCATGGATACTGCGAGACATAGAACGGTTTCAGTGACACCGCTCGGTAACGTTCTAAGTGAGGGAATAAATATAATGCCAACTGTTACAATTTCATAGCTCTGCTTCATTAGCTCGATTATTAATTTACCTTCACAGCCTGCCAGAGCGGATCTATGTTGTGGCCACATCTCAGAGGTAGGAGAGGGCGGCATAAGGTAGCTCAAAAGGACGCAAAGTACTGGAATAACTCTGCAGGTCAAGCAGCATCTCTGGAGAACGCGGATAGGTCATGTTTCAGGTCAAGACCCTTCTTCAGACTGATTGCAGGAGGGAAGAGGAGAAATCTGGAAAAAGAGAGAGGCAGGACAAAGCGTGGCAGGTAAGAGATCAAAATAGGCAAGGGTTTTGTTTTGATAGGCAGATGGTTGGAAGAAAGGCTAAGATGAGAACAGAAGGTGTGAGATGGGTTGGAGAAATTGTGAGTTGTTAAAACTGAGGGAGGAAAGTAGCGGGGTGGGGGGGGGGAGTGAGGGGGTGGAGGGGAGAAATAGATGGGGAGTCCAGGCGGGGCACAGGGAGGGTAGAGAGGGGAATGGGGATGGTTTACTCAACCTGTGTGTTCCTTCTAGCTCTTTCGCACAGTGCATCCAGAGAAATGGACTGAAGGTGCAAGTGGTTCACACGGATCTTTCTGTCGGCTGTTGGCTAATCGCTGTCCCCAGCAGGCCTGGAGAGAGGCAGGTCCAATCTGACACTCTTGTTCATCTTCACCACAGAACGGTTCCTCAACTGGACTCAGTGCCCGAGTTACAAAGAGAAAATATCTGGGTTAAGGGTTTGGACACGCTAGAGGCTGCAAACATGTTCGCGATGTTGGGGGAGTCCAGAACCAGGGGCCACAGTTTAAGAGTAAGGGGTAAGCCATTTAGAACGGAGACGAGGAAACACTTTTTCTCACAGAGTGTGGTGAGTCTGTGGAATTCTCTGCTTCAGAGGGCGGTGGAGGCAGGTTCTCTGGATGCTTTCAAGAGAGAGCTAGATAGGGCTCTTAAAAATAGCAGAGTCAGGGGGTATGGGGAGAAGGTAGGAACGGGGTACTGATTGGGTGATGATCAGCCATGATCACATTGAATTGCTGAGCTGCCTCGAAGGGCTGAATGGCCTACTCCTGCACCTATTGTCTATTGTCTGCTGTCTATTGTCTATTATACCCAAGCCTGCTGCTACTGATCCCAAAGGCAGCCATTCTCTCAGTCCGTCAGTAGACTGGGCCCCCAATGTTTCCAACACCAACTGAACCTTGTACCAATGGTTCAGTGTCTCGTGGAGAGGGGAGAATGTAGTCTGTTAATATTGTGTCTGCTTGGCCTAATGGAGAGACATAGGGCTCGGATGTGAGAGGAATGTGTGAGGGAATCTCTGGTCGGTGTGGACTCAGTGGGCCGAAGCTCCTATTTAGAAACATAGACATAGAAAACATAGAAAATAGGTGCAGGAGTAGGCCATTCGGCCTTTCGAGCCTGCACCGCCATTCGATATGATCATGGCTGATCATCCAACTCAGTATCCTGTACCTGCCTTCTCTCCATTGCCCCTGATCCCTTTAGCCACAAGGGCCACATCTAACTCCCTCTTAAATATTGCCAATGAACTGGCCTCAACTACCTTCTGTGGCAGAGAATTCCACAGATTCACCACTCTTTGTGTAAAATTTCCGCACTGTATCTCTAAACTAAACTAAACTAAGCTGGGATTAGAGTCCGAGCTAGGTTGCGGTCATTGTTAGACAACATGTTAGAGCTGAGGATAGGGTAAGTAAGTAAATTTTATTTATATAGCACGTTTAAATCAACTCGCGTTGAAGCCAAAGTGCTTTACATAGAAGAAATAATTAAGTTTCCGTACATCCATAGAAAAAAAAAAATAAAAATAAAAATGACACAACACGTTATAGAATTCAACATGAACGTCCCCCCACACAGAATCAAAATTTTCCACTGTGGGGAAAGGCATCAGAAAGTTCAGGGTAGATGCCAGGGTCAGGGTAGGAGTGGGTAGATGCTGGGTTAGAGATAGGAGCTGTCCATGGTCGGTTCATCAATCTCTTCCCTGCACTCAAATGTCCGAGACTTGGCTGCAAATTCTCAATGAAGGTTCCCAGAGCAATAGTGCAGAGGTGTTGCACAGTCAGAGTCACTGTCTTACAGATGCAGCAAGATACTTTAACCCTCCAACCACCTGCCCTGTCAGGTAGAGTAAACCATCCCATGGTACATCTTGGACAAAAGCAAGGGGGATGCACTCCTCATTGTTGCCCAATATTTTCTCTTCCCGATCATCGTCGCTGACCGTGGGGGCTTACCATGTACAAATTGGCAGCTGAGTTTCCTACACTATAAAGTGACTGCACCTCATGATGGACCTTTGACGCTAAAGCCCATTCGTGACACTTGGAGGGTACGAAAGGCCTAACATCATGGCCTCCTGCACAATTAACTGCTGGCGCAGTTTAAAATACTTCCCTACAGCAGAGGAAACATCTGATGACAATAATTTCCCCGTATCCATAGCAATACTTGACAAAAGTGGGTCATCTCACTGATGTCTATGTCACTGACACACACACTGAGAGCAATGCGTTATGGCTGCCAATTATCAGAGTAACCTGCAGCCACGCAATCATCTGGAAGCCGGCCTGAGGGAGTCGAGCTTCCGACAAGTGGGAAGACGTTCGTGAGAGTGAGAGACCCACGGGCCCCTCACAAGGGCGATCTCAGAGGTTGATGAATGTGCAATTCCGTCTTCATCTGTATTCAGATAGGTTTAACGGACTGAATGTACCTCTTCTATTGAGCATGGTACCATGAGGCTGGTTGATGTTGGTGACTTCTTGACTGCATAAAAGAGAACACAACACTTTCAGTGCAATTGCCCCTCTTCTCTTGAGGCCACTCGCTCTATTGGACAGCACCACGATCTGTCGACGTGGAAGGCATAGCAGATCAAGGTAAGATAGACACAAAGTGCTGCAGTAACTCAATGGGTCTGGCAGCATCTCTGGAGAAAAAGGATGGGTCTCCTGAAGTTGGACACAAAGTGCTGGAGTAACTCAGTTGGTCAGGAAGAATCGCTGGATCCTTTTCTTCCAGAGAAGCTGCCTTACCCATTGAGTTACTCCAGCATTTGGTGTCTAACTTCAGTATAAACCAGCATCTCTGCACATTCTTTCCACACAGATCAATTGGGCAGAACAGTCGTATGACAGATCATGCCCCTCGGGTCCAGAGACTGTTTGTGTGGAGTTTGCACGTTCTCCTCCTCCCCCCCTCCCTACTTCGGGACTTTCACGTTTCATCCCGCAATCCAAGAATGGGTGGGTTAATTAGCTCCGTTGCCACTTGTGTGGAGTGAATAGCAGGAGATTTAGCACAGATTCAATGGGCTTGTGGCAGGATGAGGAGAAATAAGTGGAGGAATATGAGCTGCTGCTCTGAGGGTTAGCATCGACCCAATGGACCAAATGGCCTCCTTCTTTGTCATGAGAACATGCGGAAAATATAGGATTGTTCGCCTTGATTCCAGCTGTGGAGGTACTGACCTTCCCCAACTTCGCTTACTACATTTTATATCCCAGAACAGTGTGTAGGAGAGAATAGAATAATGGCAAGAGGGTTGAAGGATAGAAATACGATATAAGATAGGCATCTTTAGGTCGATCAGCCTAGACACGTCATGATCACTGAATAAGATACACAGTATTTTTACACAGAGAGTGGAGGGTGCCTGTAATGTGCTGCCAGGGGTGGTAGTGGAAGCAGATATGATAGTGGCGTATAAGAGGCTTTTACATAGGCACATGAATATGCAGGTAATGGAGGGGATTCACTTGTCATCATGCTCGGCACAGAAATTGCTGTTTTGTTCTACATTCTATATTTTTCAGCAGAGTTTCACTTTTATGTTGGGAAATGATTTTTGGAAAATGGGAAAAGATCCAGCCAATTTGGGCATGGACACATAACCTGATAATGACTGGCGTGGCAGATAAATATTGACCAAGGCAATCCCAGCACCAGCTCTCGGCTTCTCTCCAGGGCGACATGGCTGCATTGTTACACTGGCCAGAGATGGTGGGCACGGGCTCGCCTTGTCTCTTCCTGAGGGCAATGCATCTTGACAGCAAAAGCAAGCAGGGTGCAGATGAGTCACCCCCTGTTCTCCACGACCTCTGAATGTGTTCCTTTACACATTGCATGGAAGAATACCAAAGAACTGTACAAGGGAGAGGAGGAAGAGAATGAGATCTGTGGGTGGGCAGCTGTGGTTGCTACTGGCAACCCACATTGCACTATTTCCTCACAATTTCATTTTTCTGCATGTTGCTCGCAAAAGAGACATTTTCAGACCTGCTGCTACTGAGAAGAAGGGAGGAGTGTGTTGCCTTTTGTTTTAACCATCACCCTCATTTATTTCATACACTTGCAACCCCATGGAGCCTCGTGATTCACCTCACAGCATCGGCCCCGGGCTCAGTGTCCTAATTCCCCTCATAAGGTGTCTTGAATGCTTATTGAAGGACTCACCTTGGCTACCTTTGCAGAATGTGACTGTGTAACTTCCCTGAGCTTCTGACCATCGGCTCCCAGCTCCAAACACTTCCTAGAGGCCCTTCTTTGATCTAGCGGGATAGAGGGATATGTCACGGAGCGCGTGCTTCTCAATTAAATACAGGCTTGGGTGGTTGTTGTGCAGTGGGGTAAAGCGAAGATGTTTTGCACAGGAAAAATAAATCAGAAAATTCAGGAATTAGAGTCAGCTGAACGGGGGCTAATTGAGTTTCTCTCTCAGATGTTCCTCAGGATCAGACTGGGAATGTGAGGAAACAAGTTGGTTTTATGTCGCAAGGACGATGGGGGCTGGAGGTTTGGACTGAAAGGCCAGAGTGACTTGGGTACAACAAATAAACTCAGTATCTTTAATTTAATTTAATGGCCCCATAGCAGAATCATCCACGTCGCGGGGTTGGAAACTGGAAGTATCCTGAGCTAATTCTGCTACCACCATCATCTATTGCAACAAGAGATGGCTTCCACTGATTGTCGCCGGATGCTTGCGTCCTTTTCAGGACGGAACATGATAGCGAGGTCAACATTTGTAAGAAGATGGGCATGAAAAGAAGATTTAATTGAATACAGTATGGAAACAGGCCCACCGAGTCTGCACCGACCAGCGATCCCCACACACATTAACACTATCCTACCTACTAGGGACAATTTACAATTTTACCGAAGCCAATTAACTTATAAATCTGTTTGTCTTTGGAATTTTGGAGGAAACCAGAGCTCCCGGAGTGAACCCACGCAGGTCACGGGGAGAACGTGCAAACTCCGTACAGACAGCAGGATCGAACCCGGGTCTCTGGCGCTGTAAGGCAGCAACTCTGCCAGTGCTTTGAGGGGGAAAGGAATTGTTGATGTTTCAGATTGAAAACTTGCATCAGGATTAAGATGGGAATCAATACCTCATCATAAAGAAGAAGGGAAACAGAATCTACTGGAGACAAGCACTTCCAGGAAGACAAGTGGCAGAGAATTCAACAGGGATTGAAGATCCACAAACAGCAGGTGCTGCAAACCTGAAATAAAAAATAGAAAATGCTGGAAACAAACAGCTAATCAGGCAGCATATGTGGAAAGAGTAAAATAATTAATATTTCATGTCAAAGGTTTGGCCTGGGTGAATTGGAATCAAAGACTGTGATTGAAGACAAGAAACTTCAGATGCTGGAACCTTGATCGAAGCACAAAGTGTTGGAGGAACTCAGTGGGTCAGGAGGCATCTATGGAGGGAATGGACAGACGATGTTTAGGATCGGGATCCTTCTTCAGACTGTTAACAAAACGTAAAATGCTGGAGGAACTTAGTAGGTCAGGCAGCATCTATGGAGGAAATAGAAAGGTAACGATTCTGTTTAGATAGATTAGATTAGATTAGATAGCCTTTATTGTCATTCAGACCGAAGTCTGAACGAAATTGCAGCAGTCATACATACAATACAATACAATAAAAAAAAAACAATAAACACATATTAACATCCACCACAGTGAGTCCACCCAGCATCTCCTCACTGTGATGGAGGCAAAAGTCTTTAGGTCTGCAGTCTCTTCCCTCCTCTTCTCCCTCTGCGCTGAGGCGATCCCCCACCGGGCGATGTTAAAAACTGTCCCGCGGCTCAATCACCGCGCCCCGGGGTGGTCGAAGCTGCCGCCCACCAGTCCTGCTGACGCAGCCGCTGGCCCGCGGCCGAACCCCGGACTCAGGCCACCACCGCCAGAACACCGTCCCAGCCACCCTCACGTGAGTATCGTGCCGTCTTCAGCCTCGGGCTGGGCCGCCCCGACATGGGCGCCGTACCTCCCTCGGGCTGGGCCGCCCCGACATGGGCGCCGTATGTTTGAGACCCATCTCCAGACTGCAATTGAACTATGTGTTCTGCATCCTATTCACTTCACTATCTGTTCAATATATATATATATATATATATATTGAATAGATATTCACTGGAATATCTCCACCTTAAAGGAGATATTCAGATGAATCTAGATACATTCTACAGGGGGAGGAAAATAGGGCAATTAAAGCCAGAAGTTGCTGGATGACTAAAGAGAAAGAAGAAAATAGAGCAGAAAAATAAATAACCGTTTGACTGATGTCAGGATGATAACACAGCAGAGCACCAAATTGATTACTGAGAATTCAGAGAGGGAAAAAAAAAAGAAATAGGAGAGCCAAAGAGAGAGTGTGAATAAAGAATGGAGCTAAATATAAATCGGAATAAAAAATCTCAGCATAGTGACGCAGCTGGTGAAGCTGATGCCTCACAGTGCTAGAGGCCCGGGTTGGATCCTGACCTCAGGTGCCGTCTATGTGGAGTTTGCACATTCTTCCTGCGATCAGGTGGGTTTTCTTGAGGTGCTACGGTTTCCTCCCACATCCAAAAGACTTGCAAGTTTCTAGGTTAATTCGCCTCTTTAAGTTGCCCCCTGGTGTGTAGTGAGTTGATGTGAAAGTGGGATAACATAGAACTAGTGTGGATGGGTGATGGTCGGCATGGGCTCGATGGGCTGAAGTGCCCGTTTCCATGCTATATCATTCAATCAATCTCCTATAGGCTTGTAAACAACATGAGGAGAAGTTGGTTGATGCAGGAATTCTGTTCATTGAGGTAGAGGGCATGGATGAAACATTATGTGGATTCTTTGCAAGAAGGAATTACAACAAAAGCAATGCAGTTGAGTTACTGGATGAGTTTGATGTCACGTGAAGAAATACCAGAAGGGCTTGTTCCACTGAAATTAATAAGTAACCAGGTGCAGGTGATCAAGGGCTGTAAGGATGATCCTAGGAATGAGTGCATTAACATATGATGAACGTTTGACGGCACTGGGCCTGTACTCGCTAGAGTTTAAATGACGGGAGGACCTCATTGAAAGTTACCGAATAGTGAAAGGCTTGGATAGAGTGGATGTGGAGAGGATGTTTCCACTGGTTGGAGAGTCTAGGACCAGAGGTCATAGCCTCAGAATAAAAGGACATTCCTTTAGGAAGAAGATGAGGAGGAATTTATTTAGTCAGAAAGTGGTGAATCTGTGGAATTCATTGCCTCAGAAGACAGTGGAGGCCGTGGAATCAATGGATATTTTTAATACAATACAATACCTTTTATTTATCATTTGAACCTCACATGAGGTTCAAACGAAATTTGGTTTCTGCAGCCATACAAAAAAAGAACCAAGACACACACCAACACAATTCAATTCACATAAACATCCATCACAGTGAGTCTCCTCCTCACTGTGATGGAAGGCAAAGACTTGTCTCTCCCCTGCTCTCCATTCCTCTCCCGAAGTCGAGGTCAAAGCCCCCGGCGGGCGCTAGCAAGTCCGCGGCCACTCAAAGCCACGCCAGGCGATGTAAGGCCCTGCCCCGGGTCTTGATGTTGGAGCCCCCGGCGGGCGCTAGCAAGTTCGCGGCAATTTACAGCCGCGCCGGGCGTTGTAAGGCCCCCCCTCCAGGTCACTCTCAACCCCGCAATTCGGGCGGGAGAAATCGCCGTTGCCGGTGCCCCGCAAAACGGTCTCCCACCGGATAGATTCTTGATTAGTACGGGTGTCAAGAGTTATGGGGAGATGGGAGGAGAACGGGGTTAGGAGGAAGAGATAGATCAGCATTGATTGAATGGTGGAGTAGACTTGATGGCCCGAATGGCCTAATTCTGCTCCTATCACATGACCTTATGATCTACCACACATCAGTAGAGGGAGGAGTGATGCCTGAGGTCTGGGGAATTGTCTGAAGAGTCTGAAGAAGGGTTTCAGCCCAAAATGTTGCCTATTTCAGGTCTGAAGGAGGGTTTCAGCCCGAAACGTTGCCTATTTCCTTCGCTCCATAGATGCTGCCACACCCGCTGAGTTTCTCCAGCATTTTTGTCTACCTTCGATTTTCCAGCATCTGCAGTTCCTTCTTGAACAAATTGTAGACATGGTCTCTTTGTTCACAAAAAAAGTGTGGAGTTAAATCTAGTGAAAACCAGTCAATCAGTTTAACCTCACTGGTGGGTAAGCAAAGGACAAGATTCACAATAACTCTGTTTATTCCCACCACAGATGCTGCCTGACCCACTGAGTTCCTTCAGCATTTTTTGTGCTTTGCTCAAGATTCCAGTATTTGCAGTTTCTTCAGCTTTCCCAGTGATTTGAACCGATGTAAATAGCATGGATTTGCTTTCTATAAGGTAGCAGAGAAGGTTGATGAAGGAAATAACGTTCATATGTTAAATAACATTTAATAAAGCACTGCATAATGGTCCAGTCATATGGATGGAAGACCAATGAGCGATGGTAGTGTCATAAGTAGAAGAATGGATGAGTAGTGGGAAAGGGAGAGGTGTGGAAAAGAGTGTTTCAGTGAAGGGAAGTGTACGGTGGAGTTCCCCAGGTGTCAGTGTTGGAACCACGTCTTTTCTTTAAGGTACACAAAAATGCTGGAGAAACTCAGCGGGTGCAGCAGCATCTATGGAGCGAAGGAAATAGGCGACGTTTCGGGCCAAAACCCTCTTAACCCTAACCCTAACCCTAACCCTCCTCTCTTTTCTTTAAGTACAGGTTCCACCCAGATTACAACAGGGTTCTATTCATGAGAATTGTTCACAACCCAAACAGTTTGCAAGTCGGAAGTGCAGCCGACAATGTTTTTGAGTAAAAACGAAGACCGATCAAGGGCAACGTGTAGTTAAACCGGGGCGTTTAACTCAACCATTCAGATTTCTTTGCAAGATACAACAAAGTTGCACAAACCAAGTTCCCACCAGCAGAAGATACCTGCAGTCCCATTGCAGCCAGCAAATCCATCCCGCCAGTCTGCCAAATACTTGTTCATATGTATGGGCTGTACATAAGCCGGGTGTTTGTAACCTGGAGAGGATCCATATCTGCAATTTGAATTTGCGTGTCAGTGCAAACATTTTCCAAATCTGTAGACAACACAAAACATGAGCTGTGAAGAGGATAATTCAATCTGGACAGGCAAGTGAAATGAGTGGCACATGGAAGATAGGCGTAAGAACATAAGAAAGAGAAGAAGCAGTAGGCCATTTGTCCTTTCATGCCTCCTCCCTCATTTCATCCGCCATTTCCTTTGTTTCCATCAATATCCAAAAATCTTTCCGTCTCTTCCTTGAGCCTACTCAAGCTTCACATGTATCATGACCATACCTCTATTTCTCTTCCCACGGGGCATTTCCAGCATTTATTTCCGATTTACAAAGTTTCCAGGGGAATTTTTGCACAGAGGATGCCTGGAATGCGCTGCCAGGGATAGTGGTGGAGGCAGGTACAATAGTGGCATTTAATACTCTTTTGGATGGGCACTCGAATATGTAGAGAATGGAGGGATATGGAGCAAGTGATGGCAGAGATAATTAGTTTAACTTGGAATCATGCCCATCACAGACTTTGTGGGCCGAAGGGCCTTTCCCTGTGCTGTAGTGTTTGTTCTTTGTTTCCATGTAACCAAAGCTCCTGTTTATTTCAGCTGTGGATTTATCTTTCAATCTCATGCTATTCTCTTTGCACTCAGAAGGTGGCAGGAGAACACTGCACTAAAATTGACTTGGGCTTTAACAGCCAAACTAGAGGTGAACACTGTTTGTTTGCCAGTTCAGTGGTTATCTCAATGGAAAAAATAAAAAGCTCTGAACCGTTGCGCTAACCCACAGAAAGTAGTGAATTAAAGAAGGCTCACCCCCTTTCCCTTTCCTTTCCCTTTCCAAAGTGTTTCTCATTCAAGGAAGTCCAAGCACTGAGAGGTATAGGAAGATAAAAAGACCAGGACCAAACATATTTAAATACAGAAACTCAGCAGGTTAGGCAACATCTGCGGAGGAAGGACAGATGACGTTGTGTGTCAGGATCCTTCTTCAGACTGATCCAACATTCCAACATCTGTAGCTCCTCGTATCAATTAAAATACAAAAGATAGACACAAAAAACTCAACAGGACAGGCAGCATCTCTGGAGAGAAGGAATGGGTGATGTTTCAGGTCGAGCCTTCTTCAGACTCCATTTAAATACAGTTAGTTCTGCTATGATGCGCGTTGCCATGACACAAATTGGATATGACGAGATTGATGAATTAGACAACATTATTTGTATTTCACGGATTAAGTTCGTTATAAAGTGATTTCAATCAAGAACTAACCCTGCAGTAATCTTGCATTATTGTCTCTTTAGAACACAGGCTGCCAATTTTACCGTCAGAAGCCACTGAAGAAATTTACTTTGGAAATTAATAAGCAGTGGTTTCCATTGTCATCTGTGCAATGATACACTATTAAACAATATAACATACAGCCTTTAGTGTTTTTAGCTTGCAGTGACAAAACACCTTTATTGTTGAAATTCGTGCAGGGATAAACATTTATTCTTAGAGTCCACATCTCTCTAGCCCCAAAACCCTTTTTTGACATAATTGTTTTTATAAATTGTTTTAATAACCCGATTATCGATAATACAATGTTTCTTGGGGACGCAACTGTTGAGTTATAGCAGGACTACCTGTAACTATAGGTGGCAGGAGAACACCGGAAATTGGAGGAACAGCACCTCATATTCCGCCTGGGTTGCTTGCGTCCGGCTGGCATGAACGTTGAATTCTCCCAGTTTTGCTTGCCCTTGCTGTCTCCTCCCCTTCCTTAACCCTCGAGCTGTCTCCTCCCATCCCCCCGCCCTCGGGCTCCTCCTCCTCCCTTTTTCCTTCCTTCTCCCCCCCACCCCCCATCAGTCTGAAGAAGGGTTTTGGCCCGAAACGTCGCCTATTTCCTTCGCTCCATAGATGCTGCTGCACCCGCTGAGTTTCTCCAGTATTTTTGTGTACCTACCTGTAACTATCACTGCTTATGAAACACTGCAGCAGCAGAGAGTCTGAGAATCACTCACTGGCCAGATTTCCAGTCACACTCACACTAAACTGCTCTGGGCCTCTCGAATGGCAGACTGGAGATTGCTCACTCACTACATAGAACAGTACTGATAGGTCCCACCCAACCTGTAGCATTGCCTCCTCCATTGTCAGAGTGAGGCTAAACGCAAATTGGAGGAACAGCATCTCATATTTCGCTTGGGCAGCTTACAGCCCAGTGGTATGAATATTGATTTCTCTAACTTCAAGTAACCCCGGCATTCCCTCTCTCTCCATCCCTCCCCAACCAAGTCGCACCGGCTTCTCGCTTTCACCCAACAAACAGCTGACAATGGCCTGTTTCCTTTATCATCGTTACTTTTTTGCATATCATTAATTCATTGTTCTTCATCATCATCTATATTCCTCGTTTCCCTTTCCCCAGACTAGTCTGAAGAAGGGTCTCGACCCGAAGAGTCACCCATTCCTTCTCTCCAGAGATGCTGCCTGTCCCGCTGAGTTACTCCAGCTTTTTGTGTCTATCTTCGGTTTAAACCAGCATCTGCAGTTCCTTCCTACATATTGCCCATCCAGGTCCTCCAGAGATGCTGCCTGACCCACCGAGTTACTTCAGCACTTTGTGTTCCACTCAAGATTCCAGCATCTGCAGTTCCTTGTGTGCATGTCTACATCGAACAATGGAGCACAGGAATGGGCCCTTCAGTGGGCTCTCCTCGGTCATGAATGACCATGGGTGATGCATCCTAGTTTGTCAAATGCAAGCCTGGGCGATGTCATATGGAGGACAGGCTGTTGCCCATCCAGCACGTCCCCCCTCTCCACGTCGCTGATCGATCCAAAGGAACAGCAGGACTGTTTCAGTTTGGCACCAGCGCCGTCGCAGGAGCTGCCAGAGCGAGGTTGTAGACAACGACAAACTGACTTAGGGACTCTGACTCTGGATTTTCTTGAGGTTTACTCCTGGAGCCTTTTCCATGACTGGATATGGCCACAAGGCAGTGGAGGTTTTAAATCGTAGTTTTCCCTCTCCTAGATGGACTGCCTTCCCAGGCTGAAGAGCCCCATCTGCCCTTCAGCACACAATATCCATGCCAAATGTGTTATGAAGTTAAACTAATCTCCTCTGTCTGCACATGAATTATTTCCCTCCATTCCTTGCATATCCATGTATGTATCTAAGTATTTAAACTACACCAAGTGTCAACTCCCAGATCCATGGGCAATGTTCACAGGACATTCACCATCAAGCTAAACTTGGAAAAGGAGTCTGGCCAAAAGGAAAATGCTCTATTCCCCTTGCCAGACAAGAAGTAATATTAATCCAAGCTTTTCCTAAGGCAATATATTGACATAGAATACACTCGACAT
This sequence comes from Amblyraja radiata, assembly GCF_010909765.2. Taxonomy (NCBI): domain Eukaryota; kingdom Metazoa; phylum Chordata; class Chondrichthyes; order Rajiformes; family Rajidae; genus Amblyraja; species Amblyraja radiata. The sequence goes on along the minus strand of NC_045993.1, from coordinate 4,226,007 downwards.
CATGAATATTAAACTGAGCCCAAACATAAATCTGCAGTAATGTTTCATTCTCATTCATTATGCGTTCCGCTGCTGAAAATGATGATATTTACTGTGACACATTCAACTCTTCTCTTGCTCGTACACATTAAAGAGGATTGTTTAAATCACAAAACTCTGTTAGTCCCACATCCTGCTTGGAAAAGTCATCATAATATCAGGCAAACATTGAGCCCATGCTTCCAAGTGGGAAGTGTTCCAGCCATCTTGTTGGATACAGACAAGCCCGGGTAAAGCAGACGGACATTTCTATAGTGCCTTCCAACATCGCATCATGTTCCAAAATGCCGTGTGAACAATGAAGTACTTCCTTACAGAGCAGACACAATGGGCTGAATGGCCTCTTCCTGCTTCTAACTTCCCATGTCAAGGGTGTTTTATTGTCATACGTCCCAGATAGAACAATTAAATTCTTACTTGCAGCAGCACAACAAAATATGTAAACATAGTAATTGTAAACAATATAATAAATGAGAAAAAAAAGTTCATACCCACCCATACACACATATATAAGATACACATATATAATCTGAATATATATGATACACACATATATAACCTGATGAAGGGTTTCGGCCCAAAACGTTGCCTATTTCCTTCACTCCATAGATGCTGCTGCACCCGCTGAGTTTCTCCAGCACTTTTGTCTATATATATACATACATATTTACATATGCAAACATATGTAAACATAAAAAAAACAAATAATAGTGCAATAATAACAATAATAGTCTATGTAGTTCAGAGGATGTTTGGAGGTTGCAGTATTTAATAGCCTAATGATTGTAGGGAAGAAACTGTTCCCGAACCTGGACATTATGGTTTGCTGGCTCCTGTACCTTCTTCCCGATGGCAGGGATGAAATGAATGTATGGCCAGGATGCTGTGGGTCTCTGATGATACTGGCTGCCTATTTAATGCAGCGACTCCGGTAAATCCCTTCGAGGTCAGAGGTGGGGAGGTCAGACCCGTGAAGGACTGGGCAGTGTCCACAACTTTTGGCAGTCTTCTTTGCTTCTGGGCATTCAAAAGTTGCTGAAGCTCTCATTTTGTACTAAACTGTTTACATCACCTACTCAACTCGTGGTGATCCAAGAGTTCACATCTATCTCCGGGGAAGCCTGGTCAGGTGTAAACAAAGCTCGTCCCTCATTTTGGAAAGCATCCTTTAGTTACAAGTCAATCACCTGCTTCCCTTCTACCGACATCATATTGGTTTCTTCTTGTTCTTCGTGGCTCCAGGCTTGAGGTGATGTGCAATGCTGTATAAATGTATATCTTCCTTTTTAAATTAACTAACGATTCATTTACAATTCAGTGGAGAAATGAAATGTAACAAAAACTGTCATATACTGGAGATCAGCGAGTAAAAATATGCAAATGGAAGATTTTTTTCCTTTCAATGTCTTCCTTTGAACAAGTGAAGAATTGTTTCAGCTTCGAGCAACAAAGTCCTGAGTAATTTAATGCAATCACAGTCTGTCTCATAGGTCCCCGGCAAATTTAATTTCAAGACACATCATGATGTAAATAATCCAAGCTTCATTTTACAGAATCTTATCTTTCTGATCCCAATCTCAGAACGCTAATGAGTTCTTCTTTTATACAATGAAATCAGTTTCTCCTGAGAATAAAGGGAGTGAAATTAATCCTGGGGGGAACGCTGGGTTGAGTTCAATGAAAAGGCCATTATATCTGCTGATTCACTATCACCTTTCTCACATGATCATGGAGCATGAAGATCATCTCCCAAAATTGGGAAGTAAAAGAGAGATCAGAACTGATGCAGTGAAGTCAGGATTGTAAAGTCAGTTCAGTTCAGTTTAATTTATTGTCACGTGTACGGAGGTACAGTGAAAAGCTTTTGTTGCGTGCTATCCAGTCAGCAGACGGACAATACATGATTACAATCGAGCCATTTACAGTATATAAATAAATGATAAGGGAATAACGTTTTTTTTTAATGAATAATGTTCAGTGCAATGTAAAGCCAGCAAAGTCCGATCAAGGATAGTCCGAGGGTCACCACAGAGGTAGATAGTAGTTCAGCACTGCTCTCTGGTTGTGGTAGGATGATTCAGTTGCCTGATAGCAGCTGGGAAGAAACTGTCCCTGAATCTGGAGGTGTGTGCTTTAACACTTCTATACGTTTTGCCCGATGGGAGAGGGGAGATGAGGGAGTGGCCAGGGTGCGACTTATCCTTGATTATGCAGCTGGCCTCGCCGAGGCAGCGCGAGTAGGAAATGAATTGTGTGAACCTTTGTTATAGTCGCTCTATTGCAAGTACTACTTCTTTGGATAGGATGACTTAAGGAAAGCTGCCACCAAAGAGCAAAGTAACAATCATTCATAGTTTGAGTTCCTGCCTTTATAGATGCACTTATTAGATTTTTTAATAAAGTTTTTCTTTAATTCTGTTGCCCAGAGCTATTTCATAACCCCATTCTGCCCTCCTAACTGCTTTCTAATGCCCTTGTCCCACTTAGGAAACCTGAACGGAAACCTCTGGAGACTTTGCACCCCACCCAAGGTTTCCGTGCGGTTCCAGGAGGTTCCCGGAGGTTTTTGTCAGTCTCCCTACCTGCTTCCACTACCTGCAACCTCCGGCAACCACCTGCGACCTCCAGGAACCGCACAGAAACCTTGGGTGGGGCGCAAAGTCTCCAGAGGTTTCCGTTCAGGTTTCCTAAGTGGGACAGGGGCATTAGGATCTCTCCTACATCCTCTTTAAACCTCAAAGGGCTCACGATAGCAATCTCCTATATGTAGTTTTTTTTTAAAGACATAAAGGTGCCAGTACGCATATTGGAGTTCATGTGACACTATTGACTGCTGTACATCAATCTATTATTAACTTTTTGAGATGCAAGTAGATTGTACTGTCACTTTTTAGAGGTGTTGGCATGTACCATCACCAAATAACGCACAGCCTAAAAAGACACATGTGTCTTCTTTTTCCTGATAATGAAAAATCTGCAAAATTAGTCCTCTGTTGCTAATCCTTTTGGCTACAACCTACTTGCCCTCCCAAAATGGATCAGTAAAAGTTAGACTAAAAAAACAAATTCATTGCTAAAACTTTTCTAAGCCCATGTCACAAGAAACGTCAGCAGATATTCTCAAAGGGAATAAGAGGAAAAGATTACCGATAGCTGAACTGAGAAACATGACCCAGTTGTACAAATGGATAAGACATCAGCTCAACTAACAATTCTTGCTCAAAAAAACCCAAAGGATATTAGATTCTTCTTCAAGTGTTGACAGGTAATCTGGGACTCGAGAGGCATGTATTTTTAATGTGTTTATTATGTCATAAATATTTATTACAGTATAAATATTTACTTTGGCTATCTGCTCCGATCCTGCTACACCTGACATACGTTTGGGAGTTGGAATCCTGCTTCTTAGCCTTTGAGGGATGTGCCTTGAGTTCAGGGCAGAAATATGGAACATGGTGGGTATATGGAATGAGCTGCACAGAGGGAGCAGTTGAGGCAGGTACTATAAAGTGCCTGTCCCACTTTCATGACTTAATTATTTCATCCCGACCATTTTTTTTACTCGTGGACATTTTTATCGGGCTGGAAAAAACGTCCCGACTTACCTGATGCCACAAGTACCTACGGCTGGCGTAACGAGCCGCTACGATATATCTACGAACTCCTACGGATTCGTTACGAACATACTGCGAGTTTGAATCAGGGGAAAACTCGGGAGAATTTGTGAATTACCTCGTAAAAGTGGGACAGGCCCTCAACAGTATTTAAAAAACATTTGGACAGGTACAAGGATAAGAAAGGTTTTGTGGGATATGGGTCAAACGTGTTTCAGTTTAGCTTATTGTCACGTTTATTACAGTGAAAACCTTTAGTTGCTTGCTAACCAGTCAGCAGAAAGACAATACCAGATTACAATCAATCCATTTACAGTATATAAAAATGTTGCTTTAGGAATACTGATTTAAGAGTGTGGAGCGATTGTAATGTGAGTTTGCATATCTGCTTCTGTGGCTAGAACGCAAATAGTTGCCTGTGTTGGGCGTCATCCTGGATGCATGTGGGCAAGTAGGACTTGCGTAGATAGGCATCTTGGTCAGCATGGACGATTTGGGCAGAAGGGCCTGTTTCGATACGATACGATAGAACTTTATTTATCCCAGGAGGGAAATTGATCTGCCAACAGTCATAAAAACACAAAATACTTGAAATACTGCATGGCTGCTGATGCTGCATTGTAAAAGTCTGCCCACTGGACTTATCAGGATTTCCGTGTTGGGTTGAGGAATTGTGCTACATGTGGAGATTCTTCATGTCTGCCCCTCTGGCCCAACTATCCTCCCCCTGTTCTGGCCTCTGGTTTCTTTAGCCCACTGTGTTTGGGCCTCGCCTTCAGCTGCTAAGATCCTGATCTTATAATTCTCCGCTACACCCTCCACTCTCTTTCCTTCCTTTTAAACACTTAATACGTAACTCCATGTCATCGAATGAGGCCATAGCTGTGCATGTTCACTTCTAACTGTGGTTGAGGGTACTGATCCATGAATAATGCTGTGTGCTCAGGAATATCTGAGCTGTTGATGATTCCTGCTTTGGCTTTAACGCCTGCTGGACACTAAGATCTGATGCATGACCCACACTGGAGAAATGGTTGAGATTTCTAGAAATTGTGCTGAATAGTGGTATAGATGCATTGGAAGGTAACATGGAATTGACTGTGGCATAAATAATGAATAGCAGTCGACAGGAGACATGACCAGGGTAGTCTATGGCTCGCAAAGTGATGTTACCAGCATAAATGGGGAATTTTGCAAGGGAACTGCAATCTTTATGGCTAATCTTAATCAGAATCTTGATTAGACTAATCAAATTGTCAGGGTAACAGTGAAAGAATAATTATTAGAGCAGTATATTACAGAACCTAGAAACAAAGAACTGAGATTGCTGGTTTATGCCAAAGGTCAGGCAGCATCTCTGGAGAAAAAGGATGAGTGATGTTTTGGGACGGGACCCATCCTTTTTCTCCTGAGATGCTGCCTGACCCACTGAGTTACTCCAGCACTTTGTGTCTATACAAGACTTACCTGGGAACAGGCCATTTTAGATCTGGTCATGTGTAAGAGGTAGGCTTAATAAGATATGTCACGATTAAGGATTTTTAAGGAGTGGAGCTCCAGGTATAATTTGGGGGTGAACACTCAGGGTCCAAATCCAATGTGCTCAACTTAAATATGGGCAATATGGTAGAGTTGTACAAAGTGGACTGAATAAATAGGCCACAGGCACATCAGTGGCAGATATCGAATATAGGAGCAAAGAGGGTCCTTCTGCAGTTGTACAGAGCCCTAGTGAGACCACACCTGGAGTATTGTGTGCAGTTTTGGTCCCCTAATTTGAGGAAGGATATTTTTGCTATTGAGGGAGTGCAGCGTAGGTTTACAAGGTTAATTCCCGGGATGGCGGGACTGTCATATGCTGAGAGAATGGAGCGGCTGGGCTTGTACACTCTGGAGTTTAGAAGGATGAGAGGGTATCTCATTGAAACGTATAAGATTGTTAAGGCTTTGGACACACTAGAGGTAGGAAACATGTTCCCGATGTTGGGGGAGTCCAGAACCAGGGGCCACAGTTTAAGAATAAGGAGTAAGCCATTTAGAATGGAGACGAGGAAACACTTTTTCTCACAGAGAGTGGTGAGTCTGTAGAATTCTCTGCCTCAGAGGGTGGTGGAGGCAGGTTCTCTGGATGCTTTCAAGAGAGAGCTAGATAGGGCTCTTAAAAATAGCGGAGTCAGGGGATATGGGGAGAAGGCAGGAACGGGGTACTGATTGGGGATGATCAGCCATGATCACATTGAATGGCGGTGCTGGCTCGAAGGGCCGAATGGCCTACTCCTGCACCTATTGTCCACTGTCTATTGTCTATATTTAATCAGCTAGTTCATAACATTCAACAGACATTTATCGACATTACAAAGAACGATTGCATGAAAAAGATGAACACAACACAAAGTGCTGGAGGACCTTCGTAGGACAGCCAGTATCTCTGAAGGGAAATGGACAGACGATATTTCAAGTCTGAAATCATCTGTAAGACCGAGGGATTTAAAATCTGGTTGTCTTGTGGCAAACCAGAAGAGGGTGCTGGTGTACAGGCAATGGAATCCCTGGCACTACTGGATGAATGAAAATGAACTCCAGGGAATGTTTCCAAATCACAAAGCATTGAGTAGAGAGAGAGCCATTGACTAAAGTGACTGAAATTGACAATCACTCTCCCACAGACCTCAATACAGTGCAAGGAAGTATGGGCTGAGAGCTTGAGGAACCTTAAGCGGCTACAAAAAAGACACAAAGTGCTAGAGCAACTCAACGGGTCAGGGAGCATCTCTGGAGAACATGGATAGTTGACGTTTCTAGTCAGGACCCTTCCTCAGACTCGCAACCCAAAGGTCACCTGTCATGTTCTCTGGGGATGCTGCCTGACCACTGAGTTACTCCAACACTTTATGTATTATTTTTGTAGATTGGCATCTGCAGTTCCTTGTATCCACTTATTTGAATGAATGAATGAATGAATGAATGAATGAATGAATGAATGAATGAATGAATGAATGAATGAATGAATAAGTTTTTAAGAAGGAACCGCAGATGCTGGAAAATCGAATGTACACAAAAATGCTGGAGAAACTCAGCGGGTGCAGCAGCATTTATGGAGCGAAGGAAATAGGCAACGTTTTGGGCCGAAACCCTTCTTCAGACTGATGGGGATAAGTTTATTGGCCAAGTATGTACACATACAAGTAATTTGCCTTGGTGCTCCGCTCGCAAGTAACACACGACATACAATAAACAATTAAGAATAAAACATTATAGTTTAAACTTGTGAATGAAATAAAATACCAGAGCAAAAGGAGGCTTCAGACTTTTGGTTATTGAGTAGAGCTACTGTTCGTGGGGGAAAAGCTGTTTCTATGTCTGGCTGTGACGGCTTTGACAGTCCGGAGTCGCCTTCCAGAGGGAAGTGCTTCAAAGAGTTCGTGGCCAGGGTGAGAGGGGTCAGAGATGATCTTACCCGCTCACTTCCTGGCCCTTGCAGTGTACAGTTCATCAATGGGAGGAAGGTTGCAGCCAACAACCTTCTCAACTGAATTTTACTCAGCTGCCACAGGAAGTACATCCTCTGTTGGGCCTTTTTGACTGTGGAATCGATGATGCCCCCCCACCCCCCCCTATTTAAGGTCTTTGGAATTGATGGTTCCAAGGAACTTAAAAAACTCCACAGATGTGACTGTGGTGTTGTTGATGGTGAGTGGGGGGAGCTCTCCTAAACTCTACTATCAATTCCATTGTCTTAAGAGCATTGAGCTCCAGGTTGTTACGAAGGCACCAGGACATCAGCTGTGTCACTTCCTGTCTGTAGGCAGATTCCTCCCCATCCTGGATCAGTCCAATCAGGGTTGTGTCATCCACTTGAGAAGCTGTGGAGGTGCAGTTGTTGGTGTAGAGAGAATAAAAGAGAGGGGAGAGTACGCAGCCTTGCGGTGCTCCGATGCTGAGGGTATGTTGGTCCGAGACGTGCTTTACCAGCCTCACATGCTGCTTCCTGTCCGTCATTAAGATGGTGATCCACTGACAGAGGGGTTCAGGCACAGTCAACTGGGAGAGTTTTTAAAGTGGAGTAGCTCTGGCACAATGGTGTTGAATGCAGAGCTAAAATCCACAAACAAAATCCTCGCATAGGTCCCCTGGTGGTCTAGGTGCTGGAGGATGAAGTGCAGGCTTAGGTTGACTGCATCATCCACTGACCCATTGATCCAGAATGCAAACTGCAGAGTGTCCAGCAGGGGGTTTGTGATATTTTTTAGCTGGGCCAGCACGTCTTTCAAGGGTCTTCATGACTACAGAGGTCAGTGTGACAGGCCTGTAGTCATTAAGACCAATAATCCCTGTCTTTTTGGGTCCAGGGACAATAGTGGAGACTTTGAAGCAGGTAGGGACAGTTTGCAGGAACTGGTTGAAAATGTCTGTGTAGACGGGTGCCATTTGTTCGGCACAGAGCTTGAGGGTAGAGGAGGAAACATTGTCCGGACCTGAAGATTTTTGGCTTTTCTGTCATCTGAATAGCCTCTCCACCTCCTCAATTTCTATTGTTGGTATGCAAGAAGTGGCCAGACTGATGTTGGGCAGCAAGGAGGGGGTGGGTAGTGGACGAGGGCCCTGTCTTTGCAGACTGGAGTCAGGCTGTAAGTAGGTGTGAAGTGGTGATTGGAGAGGAGTGGGTGGGGAAGGGTCCAGTCTTTGCAGACTGCAGTGTTCAAAAGGGAACTGCAGATGCTGGAATATCGAAGGTACACAAAATTGCTGGGGAAACTCAGCGGGTGCAGCAGCATCTATGGAGCGAAGGAAATAGGCGACGTTTCGGGCCGAAACCCTTCTTCAGACTGATGGGGGGTGGGGAAAGAAAGAAGGAAAAAGGGAGGAGGAGGAGCCCGAGGGCGGGCGGATGGGAGGGTGGGAGGAGACAGCTAGAGGGTGAAGGAAGGGGAGGGGACAGCACAGGCTAGCCAAATTGGGGGAATTCAATGTTGATGCCATAAGGGCGCAAGGACCCCAGACGGAATATGAGGTGCTGTTCCTCCAATTTCCGCTGTTGCTCACTCTGGCAATGGAGGAGACCCAGGACAGAGAGGTCGGATTGGGAATGGGAGGGGGAGTTGAAGTGCTGAGCCACCGGGAGGTCAGGTAGGTTAAGGCGGACTGAGCGGAGGTGTTCGGCGAAACGGTCGCCCAACCTACGCTTGGTCTCACCGATGTAAATTAGCTGACATCTAGAGCAGCGGATGCAGTAGATGAGGTTGGAGGAGATACAGGTGAACCTTTGTCGCACCTGGAACGACTGCTTGGGACCTTGAATGGAGTCGAGGGGGGAGGTGAAGGGACAGGTGTTGCATTTCTTGCGGTTGCAACGGAAAGTGCCCAGGGAGGGGGTGGTGCGGGAGGGAAGGGAAGAATTGTCGAGGGAGTTGCGGAGGGAGCGGTCTTTGCGGAAGGCAGACATGGGGGGAGATGGGAAGATGTGGCGAGTGGTGGGGTCACGTTGGAGGTGGCGGAAATGGCGGAGGATTATGTGTTGTATTTGCCGGCTGGTGGGGTGAAAGGTGAGGACCAGAGGGACTCTGCCCTTGTTGCGTGTGCGGGGATGGGGAGAGAGAGCAGTGTTGCGGGGTATGGATGAGACCCTGGTGTGAGCCTCATCTATGGTGGCGGGGATTCCCCTCCGCCACCATAGATGAGGCTCACACCAGGGTCTCATCCATACCCCGCAACACTGCCCCTACCCCTCTGTCCCTCTTCCACCACTCGTTTTCAATGTCCTCGCTTGACCACATTTTCATTGTTCTGACCACAGACTTGGCAGATATTAGTTTTTGCCTGTAGGTTGTAATAAGGTGAACTAAACAATGATCAGAGAGACCCAGAGCCGCCCGGGGGACAGAGTGATGTGCGTTCTTGTTTGAAGTGTAACAGTGATCGAGTGTTCTCTCCCATCTGGTGGGGCAGGTAACATGAAGTCTGTACTTTGGAAGCTCTCGGCTGAGGTTAGCCTTGTTAAAGTCCCCCAAAACAATGGCCATGGAGTCCGGGAAGTCACGCGCTACGCTCATTACCTGGTCAGCGAGTTTCGTTTGTGCCTCGCGTACGTGGGCTTGGGAGGGGGATGTAAACTCCAGCATAAAAGAGGTAAATTCACTCGGGGAATAAAAGGGTTTGCAATTTATAAAGAAAGATTCTAGATTGGGGGAACAGAAGTTAGACAGTACCGTGATGTCGCTGCACCAGTCCAGTCGCTGCCTCTGCTTCGCCGTCCGCTCCATGTAGTTGAAAGCCATCCAGTTGTAGCGCATTGTCCAGGGTCGACTCACACAGCCAGGTCTCGGTGAAGCACAGGGCAGCGACTCGAGACAAGTCCTTTTTTGTCTGGCGCAGGAGTTGCAGTTTGCCCAGTCCATCATCGGCTCTGACCTTCCTTCCATCGAGGGGATTTATCGCAGTCGCTGCCTCAAAAAGGCTGGCAGTATCATCAAAGACCCACACCATCCTGGCCACATACTCATCTCCCTGCTACCTTCAGGTAGAAGGTACAGGAGCCTGAAGACTGCAACAACCAGGTTCAGGAATAGCTACTTCCCCACAGCCATCAGCCTATTAAACCTGGCTCGGACAAAACTCTGATTATTAATAACCCATTATCTGTTATTTACACTTTATCAGTTTATTTATTCATGTGTGTATATATTTATATTATGGTACCTGTATATGGACACACTGATCTGTTTTGTAGTAAATGCCTACTATGTTCTGTGTGCTGAAGCAAAGCCCGAATTTCATTGTCCTATACAGGGACACATGACAATAAACTAATTTGAACTTGAACTTGTCCACTTTGTTGTTGAGAGAACGTAGATTTCCAAGGAATATACTCGGGAGAGGTGGGCGTAATCCTCGTCGCCGGAGTCGGGTGAGCGCTCCAGAGCGCTTCCCACGGGTCCTCCTCCATCTCAAGAACTCGAACACAGCCACAGCCCCGCCAACGATTATGTCCAAATAATCCAGCGAGTGAGAGAAATCCGGAATGATGTTTGGAGGTACCGTATGTCTGATGTCAATGAGTACCACTCTCATGAAAGTGATCTTTATGGGATTTTCACAGACGACACAAACGAACAAACACATACAAAACAGCAAGGAGCAGTACAACGTGGCAGCCATCGTCAGCGCCAGCAGGAAGTAGGCAGTTTCTGCTATATAAGTATCGTGCCTCAAACTACTGGAAACTAAACAAAAAAAACATGCAGACGAGGCAAGTAATTAGTTAGGTTAATAAAGTGTTGACCTTTTTATAAGTGGTTTGGAAAATGAAAAATAAAAGTAGAGTAGTTATATTGTAATGTTATGGGTGATATCACAGGGAGAACCGTGTATATTTTTGGCATCTGGATTATAGAAAGGGTAGACTTGCATTGCAGAGAAGTTTGTCTCGGTTGAAAATAGAAGATGCTGGAAACATTCAGAAGCTCAGGCAGAGTCTGATCCATGGTGGGTATATATAGACTTGGAAGGCATAAGAGCCTGAAAACTGTAATGTCCAGGTTCAGAAGCAGCTTCTTCTCAACAACCACCAGGTTATTGAGCTCTACATAGAAACATAGAAACATAGAAAATAGGTGCAGGAGTAGGCCATTCGGCCCTTCGAGCCTGCACCGCCATTCAATATGATCAATGCTGATCATCCAACTCAGTATCCTGTACCTGCCTTCTCTCCATACCCCCTGATCCCTTTAGCCACAAGGGCCACATCTAACTCCCTCTTAAATATAGCAAACAAACTCTACAAACTCTAACAAACACCAATCTGTCTTAACTTGGGACTTGGTGCTTTGTTTTTTGTCTTTGCACTATGTTGTTTTTTAATATATATACTAGACCAAGTGCAGACCCGTTGGGTCTGCTCCCCCAACGCAGCCATTCCCTACCCGTAGCCCCCACGGGAGACGTGGCCCTCCAACTCAAGCGGCTCAGAAATCAGCAGTGCGGCTGTTTTTAAATAGCGTCTTTGAGGCGAGATGCGGGCGCCAGCAGCCATTATGGTCGCTGGCCAGCTGGAGGCAACAAAATGAGTGAGTGGGGGGGGGGGGGGGGGAGAAGGATTTGATTAAAAATGTGTACATAAACACGACGAAAGTTAATGAGGAGTGGATACTAGGAATGAAAAGTGAAATCTCTACCGAAATGGAAAAAATCAGGGCGTTTGTGGGTCGGGTGTTGTCGTGGCAACGAATCAAAGGCTGGCAGCCACAAGTCAGAAACACACACAGACACACACAGAGTTTTAATATTATACTAGACCAAGTGCAGACCCGTTGGGTCTGTTTCCCCAACGGCGTTTGCGGGGTGGGGGGGGGGCGGTGAGAAGAGTGGAGGGAGGGGAGAGGAGGAGGAGGAGGAGGAAACGGGATAGATTTGGGAGGGAAAGGAGAGCGGGGTAGGGGGTGAGAGATGGGGAGAGAGATGTGGGGGAGGGGGGATAGGGAAGATGGGGAGAAGGGAGGGAGGGGGAGAGGGGTGGAGGAGAGAGGGGAAAGAGTGGGGAGGGAGAGTGGAGGGGAAGGGGGAGAGAAGTGGAAGAGTGGGGAGGGAGGAGGAGAGGGGTAGGGGGAAGGGGGTGGGGGGGAGAGGGAAGGGTAGAGAGGGAAGGGGGGTGGGGGAGAGAGGGATGGGAGAGGGAGAGGGGTGAGGAGAGGGAGAGGGGGAGGGGGAGGAGAGAAGGGGAGAGAAGTGGAAGAGTGGGGAGGGAGGGAGGGGTAGAGGGGTAGCGGGAGTGGAGGAAGAGAGATGGGGGAGTGGTGGAAGAGGGACAGAGGGGTAGGGGAAGGGTTGGGGGAGAGGGGGGAAGGGAGGGGAAGAGAGAGGGGTGGAGGTGAGAGAGGCGTGGGGTAAGGGGATAGAAGTGGAAGAGTGGGGAGGAAGGGGTAGGGGAAGTGGTGAAAGAGGGACAGAGGGGTAGGGGGAAGGGGGTGGTGGTAGAGAGGGAAGGGGGTGGGGGAGAGAGGGATGGGTGGGAGAGGGAGAGGGGTGATGAGAGGGAAACATAGAAGCATAGAAATTAAGTGCAGGAGTAGGCCATTCGGCCCTTCGACCCTGTACCACCATTCAATATGATCATGGCTGATCATCCAACTCAGTATCCTGTACCTGCCTTCTCTCCATACCCCCTGATCCCTTTAGCCACAGGGGCTACATCTAACTCCCTCTTAAATATAGTCAATGAACTGGCCTCAACTACTTTCTGTGGCAGAGAGTTCCAGAGACTCACCACTATCTGTGTGAAAAATGTTTTCCTCATCTCAGTACTAAAGGAATTCCCCTTTATCCTTAAACTGTGACCTGCTTGTCCTGGACTTCCCCAACATCGGGAACAATCTTCCTGCATCAGACAAATGCAATTCAGGACTTTTCACTTCACAAGCAAAGTCAGAATGACGGTTAGTGAAGAATTTGAATAATCGCTGAGCGTTCAGATGCTGCTCGCGCCTCCTGCACCAAAGGGGGGGGGGGGGGGGGGGGGGCGTGTGTCGTCACACACAAAGATCTTGTAGCAGAGAGCTCCGCTATAAGATCTTTGGTCACATACTAAGCACGCGCCTCCACATACTAAGCAAGCGCCTCCACAAACAGATGAGCGTCTTCTTGAATGGAGAGCGCGTGGCCGCCTCCACAAACAGTCACACACACTGAGGACCCGCCCCCACAAAAAATATTTTGCGAGGAAGGGGAGGAGGAGGGTGGAGAGGGAGAGGGGAGGGGGGGGAAGAAGAGGATGGGGGAGAGAGGTGAAGGGTGGGGGAGGGGTTGGAGCGGGCGTGCATGAGTCGAGAGAAGAGAAAAGGGCAGAGAGAGAGAGAGGCTGGTACAACAACAAAAAAGCTGGATAAACTCAGCGGGTGCAGCAGCATCTATGGACCGAAGGAAAAGGGCAACGTTTTTGGCCGAAACACTTCTTCCGGGTTTCGGCCAAAAACGTTGACCATTCAATTCGCTCCATAAATGCTGCCGCACCCGCTGAGTTTCTCCAGCTTTTTTTATGTCTGCCTTCGATTTTCCAGCATCTGTAGTTCCTTCTTAAAGACAGAGACTGTGCACGGTAAGGGAATGAAGAGGGAGAGGGGGAAGAGTGTGGAGGGAGGGGGAGAGTGGGATTGGAGGGGGAGAGGGGTGGGGGGAGAGAGAAGTGGAAGAGAGGGGAGGGAGGGAGGGAGGGGGAGAGAGGTAGCAGGAGTGGTTGAAGAGGGACAGGGGGAGTGGTGGAAGAGGGACAGAGGGGTAGGGGAAGGGGTTGGGGAGAGAGGGAAGGGGGTGGGGTAGAGAGGGAAGGGGTGGGGGAGAGAGGGATGGAAGAGGGGTGAGGAGAGGGAGAGGGGGAGGAGAGAAGGGGGAGAGAAGTGGCAGAGTGGGGAGGGAGGGAGGGGTAGCGGGAGTGGTGGAAGAGGGACGGGGGAGTGGTGGCAGAGGGACAGAGGGGATGGGGAAGGGGTGGGACAGGGAGGGGAAGAGAGAGGGGTGAGGGAGGGAGAGGGGTGGGGTAAGGGGAGAGAAGTGGAAGAGTGGAGAGGGAGGGGTAGAGGGACTGGTGGAACAGGGACAGAGGGGTAGGGGAAGGGGGCGGGGGGAGAGAGGGAAGGGGGTGGGGTAGAGAGGGAAGGGGGTGGGGAGAGAGTGATGGGTGGGAGAGGGAGAGGGTTGAGGAGAGGGAAACATAGAAATTAAGTGCAGGAGTAGGCCATTCGGCCCTTCTAGCCTGCACCACCATTCAATATGATCATGGCTGATCATCCAACTCAGTATCCTGTACCTGCCTTCTCTCCATACACAAGGGCCACATCTAACTCCCTCTTAAATATAGCCAATGAACTGACCTCAACTACCTTCTGTGGCAGAGAATTCCAGAGATTCACCACTCTCTGTGTGAAAAATGTTTTTCTCATCTCTGTCCTAAAGGATTTCCCCCTTATCCTTAAAGTGTGACCCCTTGTTCTGGTCTTCCCCAACATCCGGAACAATCTTCCTGCATCTAGCCTGTCCAACCCCTTAAGAATGTTATACGTTTCTATAAGATACCCCCTCAATCTTCTAAAATCTAGCGAGTACAAGGCGTGTCTATCCAGTTTTTCTTCATTTGAAAATCCTGACATTCCAGGAATAAGTCTGGTGAACCTTCTCTGTACTCCCTCTATGGCAACAATGTATTTGAGCATTGGGCATTGTGACGTCACACGATGGAACGTTCACCGTGGGCTGGGGCTCCTGCAAAGGCATATGTAAATGAATGCATTCCGATTGGACATATGTGAGCATTGGGCATTGTGACATCACATAATGGAACGTACATCAGGGGCTGGGGCTGGTGCTGATTCTATGGGTGAGAAGCCAGTTTATTTTTGTAATATTTTTTGGGGGGGGGGGGAAGGATTTGATTAAAAACGTGTACTTAAACACGACGAAATGTAATGAGGAGCGGATACTTAGAAAGAAAAGTGAAATCTCTACCGAAATGGAAAAGATGTCGGCGATTCTGTGTCTGGTTTCGGAGTTGCAGGGAATCAAAGGAAGAACGGCGGTCGGAAGCCGTACATGTACATGGATCCATTCCGATTGGACATCTGCGAGCATCGGGCATTGCGATTGGACATCTGCGAGCAATGGGCATTGTGACATCACACGATGGGAACGAATCGAAAGGCAGACAGGCAGCCGGACGGACGGCAGGCGACAGGCACACAGTTTTAAATATAACTAGACCAAGTGCAGACCCGTTGGGTCTGTTTCCCCAACGGCGTTTTGCGGGGGGGGGGAGGGGGGGCTGCGGCATCAAACTCATATTAACCAACCCCCAAACACACAGGTGGGGGGAGGGGGGGGGGATGTGAAGAGGGGAGGGAGGGGAGAGGAGGGGGAGGAAATGGGACAGATTTGGGAGGGAAAGGAGAGCAGGGTAGGGGGTGAGAGAGGGGGATGGGAAGAGAGATGTGGGGGAGGGGGAGGATGGGGAGGTAGGGGAGGAGGGAGGGAGGGGGAGAGGGGTGGTGAGAGAGGGGAAAGAGTGGGGAGGGAGAGTGGAGGGGGAAGGGGGAGAGGTGGAAGAGTGGGGAGGGAGGTGGGGAGGGGTAGGGGGAGTGATGGAAGAGGGACAGAGGGGTAGGAGGAAGGGGGTGGCGTAGAGAGGGCAGGGGGGTGGGGGAGAGAGGGATGGGTGGGAGAGGGGTGCGTAGAGGGAAACATAGAACCATTGAAATTAAGTGCAGGAGTAGGCCATTCGGCCCTTCGAGCCTGCACCACCATTCAATATGATCGTGGCTGATCATCCAACTCAGTATCCTGTACCTGCCTTCTCTCCATACCCCCTGATCCCTTTAGCCACAAGGACCACATCTAACTCCCTCTTAAATACAGCCAATGAACAGGCCTCAACTACCTTCTGTGCCAGTGAATTCCAGAGATTCGCCACTCTCTGTGTGAAAAATGTTTTTCTCATCTCGGACCTAAAAGATTTACCTCTTATCCTTAAACTGTGACCCCTTGTTGTGGACTTCCCCAACATCTGGAACAATCTTCCTGCATCTAGCCTGTCCAACCCCTTAAGAATTTTGTAAGTTTCTATAAGATACCCCCTCAATCTTTTAAATTCTAGCATGTACAAGCCGAGTCTATCCAGTCTTTCGTCATATGAAAGTCCTGACATCCCTGGAATCAGTCTGGTGAACCTTCTCTGTACTCCCTCTATGGCAACAATGTATTTGAACATTGGGCATTGTGACATCACACAATGGAACGTTCACCAAGTGCTTGTGCTCCTGCAAAGGCATATGTAAATGGATCCATTCCGATTGGACATCTGTGAGCATCGGGCATTGTGACATCACACGATGGAACGTTCACCAGGGGCTGGGGCTGGTGCTGCTTCTGTGGGTGAGAAGTCAGTTTATTTTTGAAATATTGGGGGGGGGGGGTTGAAGGATTTGATTAAAAATGTGTACTTAAACACGACGACCAATGGCAAACCCGTTGGGTCTGATCCCCCAACGCAGCCGTACCCTACCCGTAGCCCCCACTGGGGGGGGGGGGGGCGGCATCACACACACTAACCACCCCCACACACAGAGTTGGAAAAGTGTATAAAGACCGTTCCCTACCTGTAGCCCCCAGGGGAGACGTGGTCGTCGAAGTCGGGTTCCGGCCGTCTTAAAATAGCGTATCTTGAAGTCGTCGAAGTCGGGTCCGTCTCGGCAACGCGGGGGGGGGGGGGGGTGGCGGGGCGGTATCACACACAGAGCCTTAAAAGTGTAATGCCCCAATGCAGCCGTTGCCTACCCGCAGCCCCCACGGGAGACGTGGTCCTCGAAGTAGAGCCGTTCCCGAAAGGCCGTTTTTAAATGAGTGAGGGGGGGGGGGGGGTGGAGGAGAAGGATTTAATGTAAAAAATGGACATAAACATAACGAAATGTAATGAGGAGTGGACAGCTGGAAGGGAAAGTGAAATGTCTACCGAAATGGCTGCTTGTATGGGTGAGAAGCCAGTTTTTATTTGAAAAACTGTGGGGGGGGGGGGGGGGGGGGAGGAGGCATTACACTTTTGCGTTGGGGCATTACACTTTTAAGTGGTGAAAGTTCTGACATAACAGGAATCAGCCTGGTGAACCTTCTCTGTACTCCCTCTCTATGGCAACGATGTCTTTGAGCATTGGGCATTGTGACATCACACGATGGAACGTTCACCATTGGCTTGGGCTCCTGCATAGGCATATGTAAATGGATCCATTCCGATTGGACATATGTGAAGATTGGGCATTGTGACATCACACGATGGAACGTTCAGCAGGGGCTGGGGCTGGTGAAGGTTCTGTGGGTGTGAAGCCAGTTTAGTTTTGAAATATTGGGGGGGGGGGGGGAAAGGATTTGATTAAAAACGTGTACTTAAACACGACGGAATGTAATGAGGAGCGGATACTTAGAAAGAAAAGTGAAATCTCTACCGAAATGGAAAAGATGTCGGCGATTCTGCGTCCAGTTTCGGAGTTGCAGGGAATCAATGGAAGAAATGTGACAGCCGGACGGAGTTCCGTTTCGGAATTTTGGGCGAGAGTTTTATATATTAATAGATAGATAGATAGATAGATATAGACCTTCTTTTTGTTGTTTATCATGGTGTCTACTGGGTATCACATGTACCTATCTGTTGTGCTGCTGAAAGTAAGAAGTTCATTGTTCCGTTTTGGGACATATTATATTAGAACACTCTTGGCATTCTTGACACAAGGAACTGCAGATGCTGGTTTACTAAAACAGGCACAAAGTACTGGAGTAATAGCGGGTCAGGGAGTATCTCTGAAGAACATGGATTTGTGATGAGACACAAATGTTGGAGTAACTCAGCGGGACTGGCAGCATCTCTGGAGAGAAGGAATGGGTGACGTTTCGAGTCGAGACCCTTCTTCAATGTCGACCCAAAACGTCACCCATTCCTTCTCTCAGGAGATGCTGCCTGTTTCCCTGGTTACTCCACCATTTTGTGCCATTCTTCAGTTTAAACTAGCATCTGCAGTTCTTTTCTACACATGGATAGGTGATGTTTTGGGTCAGGGCCCTTCTTCAGACCCTTCTTGGTGAGAATGTGTTGGTGTTGAAGACTACTTTGAGGATATTTTGATAAGATCCAAACTACAGACATTTGAGGAAGTAGCTGTTTTGCACAAATGTCATATCTCAGCTCAGCCATCAGAGGGAGCAACGTACTCAAAGGATATGCAATGATTATTCTGGCGACAACCGGCTCAGCAACTTTCAGAAGGAAAATTCTCGGAGTGGTTGCTTTATTAATCACGAAAATACCAAAGAAGTGATGGGGAGAAAGAGGCCATTGAGAGAGATGGGTCATTGGAACATGTGATCCAATGACCCATCACATTGAGCACATTGGTCATGTGATCCAACCACCATGAAAGTGTCCAAAGTGGTGTCACACTCTACCCGAGCTGCAACCTCTCTCCATTAATGCAACCCTGTGGTGCATGACACATCTTTCCATATCAAGTGAGAATATCTGAGAGTGAATAAAAGCTGCACCATGTGATAACCAGACAAAGTGGAAATGGTAGCTACTGGTACTGGTATCTATATTACTAAACTCTGATCTTGACCACTTCCTGGCGTTCTGTATATTGACTTTAGAACAAACGCTGCCACTTACGGCTGTGATTTTTGGCCATCTTACTCAGAGTCCCCCTCTGCTGCGCAGGACAAGAGGATTTTTCCCATCAATGAAAAATAAAAGAGTTATTATTGTTTAAAAAATGTTGAGATTCTCTCTCCTAAAGGCCACGCCCCTTCCGGAGGGACTATAAAATCCGGAAGTGTTAAGTGCCTCAGTCAGTCTCTGCAAGATGGGGGAGCGAGAGGGTCACGTCTCTCAGTCTGAGCTGTGACTAACACTGAACACGTCTACTAAACTGTGAGTGGTTTTATGGACCTGTCAGTGCCCTTAATGTGGTTTGAAAATATTGTTTGGAAATGCTAAAGCTGTGTTGTCTTTGGTTTGGAAATGCTAAAGCTGTGTTGTCTTTGGTTTGGAAATGCTAAAGCTGTGTTGCCTTGGTTTGGAAATGTTAAAGCTGTGTTGCCTTTGGTTTGGAAATCCTAAAGCTGTGTTGCCTAATTAAAGTTGCCTTGCCTAATTAAAGTTGCCTTGCCTTCTATATAATTAAAAGTCTAATCTTGACCACTTTCTGTTTGCACTTTATATTGATTTTAGAAAACATGCTACCACATACGTCTATGATTTTTGGCCATCTTACTCAGAGTCCCCCTCCGCTCACCAGGTGCCGAGGATTTTTCCCATCGATGAAAAATAAAAGACTTATTAGTGTTTAAAAAATGTTGAGATTCTCTCTCTTGTCAATCACACCATGAAGGCCACGCCCCTTCTGGTGGGAGGGGGGGGGGGGGGTGGGGACTATAAAACCCAGAAGTGTGGGCGTGGCAGTCTCTGCAAGATGGAGGAGGGAGTTGACTCACGGCTATTCCTTGAAATTCCATTTCAAGCAGGGTGCAAGTCCACCAAATTCAAGTGCATTTTCTTACCACTTCAAGCAGGGTGCAAGGCCACCAAATTCAAGTGCAGTTTGATACCATTTCAAGCAGGGTGCAAGGCCACTAAAGATAGCGAGTCGTGACCTCTCCCTCCTCCATCTTGCAGAGACTGAGCCACGCCCACACTTCTGGGCTTTATAGGTCCCCCCCTCCCACCAGAAGGGGCGTGTCCTTCATGGTGTGATTGACAGGAGAGGGAATCTCAACATATTTTATGCAGCTCTCCATGTTTTTGTCCCAAGTTGAGTAAGTAAAAAAAACATTTGTGAATTTTATTTAGTTGTACCCACCTTTTCATTTTCATTCCCTCTGTGTAGGGTTCAGTAGGGTTTAATTACCAGCCCGATGACCCAGTTGCCTTGCTAAACAATCCGAAGACTTGCATTCAAGCTCACTGTGGGTTTTATAAAATTTTAATCCAGTCAATAATCTAGATTTGTTTTAAAAGAGCAGATATAGCTGCAGGTCTGAAGAAGGGTTTCGGCCCGAAACGTCGCCTATTTCCTTCGCTCCGTAGATGCTGCTGCACCCGCTGAGTTTCCCCAGCAATTTTGTGTACCTTAGCTGCAGGAATAATGTTCACAAAACCACTCATTGTAAAATCATATGAGGTTCACAAAAAAGAAAGCCCCATGACTGGTCTACACAGTAGTGCCTCGCACTTCTTTCCAGATTCAAGTGGGAATCTCCGGCAATGAACAAAGGCAGCATCAAAGATCCTCTATCGGAGCGCTCCGCTAGAGGATCTTTGGGCAGCACCTCATGATAACACTGTCACCAGACCAAGTGGAGATGTCTGGTCTATTTTATGTCTCCAAACCCCCTGATGTGGTTGACTCTGAAAGGCCATCAAAAATTGACCTGGTGTCCTTGAGACTCTTGAAAGGCGCCCATAAATAAAATTTATTATTATTATTATTATACGTTTACTGCAACTCTCATGGAAGTGAAATTTAAAACCACATAATTCATGCATTTTCTCACATGCAAATCTTTTTTGTTGATCAGCCATCTACATTCCATAAAATCTGAAACATTTGAACTGTGGTCTGTTCTGCATGCCACTAATAATCCCAATTTCTGATGTGTGTGTCATTCAGATGTCCAAATTACAATTATCTCCTTAACAAATTTAGCTCCATTACAAAACTATCAAAGGTTTTGCCCTAATCCTGGTGGCTAGCAAGGAACCAATGGCCAAATAGGCCAATCATTTCATTTCCAGGTGGGATGCAATGTTTTACTAAGGCATCAAATGTTTTCTCCTGGTTCTTACTTGAGGGATTTATGTTATGGTACAATTTTCCTCCCTAGGGCAGCACAGTGGCACAACGGTAGAGTTGCTGCCCTACAGCGCAAGAGACCCAGGTTTGATCCTGACTACGGGTGCCATCTGTACAGAGTTTGTATGTCTCCCGATGACTGCGTGGGTTTTCTTGGTTTCCTCCCACACTCCAAGGATGTACAGGTTTGCAGGTTAATTGGCTTCGGTAAAATAAATTGTGTTGTCCCTACTGTGGAGGTTAGTAGGATAGTGCTAATGTATGAGGTGATCGCTGGTCAGCGCGGACTTGGTGGACTGAAGGGCCTGTTTCCGCGCTGTATTTCTAAAGTCTAAAGTGACCAATGTGTATACAAAATATACTTCCTTTCCTCCTTTCCATTTTATTGGCCTTTGCCATTGAGTATCATCTCTTCATTCTACTCTCTACATTCTCAGGACAGGTTACCTATCCGGAAATCCAGCAGCTCAGCAATTTGTGACATGGTCCACCTTTCCCACCATGGTTGTTTGATCATGCAGTTGAATGGTCTCAGTATGTGACTGCACGGTTGCTGCCTAGTGTTAAGTATTCTAATTCAAGCTCAGCCTCGAAATTTCATTTCGATAATATATCTCTGTAATCTACTCATCTACTCTAAATTTAAATTTTTTTTTTAATTCAACTTCCTCATGAAACAGACCCAGCCGCATCTTGGAGATGTTTTTCCTTTCCAGCAGTCACCTTCTTGAATATTCTACCACCATATACTGTTATAATACGGGGATTTATTTGGTCACATGAAATATTAAAGGGGTTGAGACATTAAAGGATCAATTATTATTCTCGTATCATATTACAAACAACATATATGTTACAGTTTCCTTTATTGTGGTATGACTCTATGGGTGTGGGTGTGTGTGAGAGACAGAAAGAATGAAAGAGGTGTGTTGTGGGTGGATGTGGTTGCTCTATACTTCCCAACCCCAGCCCCTGCCATGTGTTTTGTTAACCTCTTACAATTTCCAAATTCCTTTTTGGGTTTTTTTAACCTCAAGATGCCAATGGTCATCCCTTCCATGTTCTCCAGTATTATACAGTCTTGCATCACAGCGAATCTGCACTGTAAATGCAGCAGGCATTTGACACAGTGGAACGATCATTCACATCCGCTTCAGTGTGGCTAATGCTTGTTCCAGTTCCTATACCTTCAGAGGATGCAGTGAGTAAAAACGAGCAGTACACTCATATCCAGTGCTGTGCGAGTCATAGCAAATTCTGAGACACAAATGTCAAAATCAAATTATACAATCTCCATAACCCATCAGTCGGTCTCATTTCCTGCAAGCAAACTATCGCCAAACTTTTTGTCTTCCGTATCCTCTATCCATTTCCCTTGGTGCTCTTATTTTTCTTCTGCAGGTGTGGGGTGTGGAAAGACATGAAGTAGGTATATCCCTTTTCTTTTCTGTTCTGTTTTCTCTCTTTTTTTTTCTCGCCTTTTTTTAATCTTTACATATTTCTTTTTTTTGCTCTTTCTTTCTGTGCTTCTCTTTTTTTCTTCATCTCTATGGGCTCTTTCTCTCTATCTATCCACAAATTACCAATTGTTAACTTTTGGGGCCTACACATCACAACTTTCCCTAATCTCTTCTTCTTTCTTCTTTTCTTGTGTCTATTAGTTTTATATTGTTAAATTTAAAACAAGAAGTTGTACACAAAATGTATTATGTTATATTCCATGGTTTATACGACTGTACATTGCTTCCAATAAAAATTTTAATTTTTTTTTTTAAATCTTCTGCACTAACACCAGCACAATTCATCCTAATGTGTCCTACTGCGATTCATACCTAAAGCTGGGAAACTCCTCTCCACACTTTGAATGTTTTCCTCCTCCATCCTCCTTCTTATGGGTAATCAATTCCAAGCTTGGCATCATTTTGTCTGAAGAAGGATTCCGACCCAAAACGTCATCTGTCCATATCCTCCACGATGTAGTGCTGAGTTCTTCCAGTGGTTTATATTTTTGCTCAAGATTCCAACATCTGTGTCATTATTTAGTCTTTGTTTGGTTCCATCTCTTCTCCTCCTCTTGCCCATCCCATGGATTTCAAGCCATTAGGGTTATCTTATACCCCTGCCCTCCCCTATCACCAAAATCTTCATCTCTCTTATACTCAAAAGTGCATGTCAGGTAAATGTACTTTCAAATTTTAAGACCTTTAGGTATACAATTCAGGGTTGTCTAATGGTTTAGCTCAGACTTTGTGAATGGTGTAAAGTGTTTTATTTCCCAAGCATCAATTCCAACAATTTGCAGTTATTTAGCAGCTTCAATGCAATAAAAACAATTCAAGCAGCATTACCAGTAAACCTTGAAACCTTTACTCTTCCCTCCTTGATTGTTGCATGCAACCCCCAAAAATCGCCAGAGCCAGTCGCTGATGAGGTCAAATTAATTGCAGTAGGTGTGGATCTGCACAATTTTCTTTTCCTATTTTGCTACCAAAGTAAAGAATCAAACATTTCTCCAAATTATGCCCCATCTACCATCTTGATTCTAGATTCCTTATCAGGCCCTGCATTTATTGCCCATACCTAATTGCCCATGAGTAGGAAATGGACGGCTCTATCTGTGCCCCTTTGGAATGTTTTTGCATCCTCACAGCGCATATTTCCAACTATCGTATCATCAGGAGAAGATTGCAGCCTGTCCCATCATCTATAAT